>NW_004085999.1:0-19226 GCF_000220395.1 Ichthyophthirius multifiliis
TAATAAATTATAATAAAAAAAAAGAAAAATAAAATAAAAAAAATAATAATAATAATAATAATTTATATATAAATATATATATATATATATAATTATTTTTATTTTATATTTATTATATGTTTAAAAATTTATAATTTCTATTAAATTATATTATTGAATTAAAAAATAATCTATATATTTTTCAAATATTCTTTAATTTTATTTATAAATATATTTTTATTTTATATATTATTTTCAAAATTAATAATTATTTATTTTATTATTTATTAATATTTAAATTATTATTAATATTATTATTATATATTTTTATAATATTTATTTTTTATAAAATTTTTTTTTTTATTCTTTTATTAATAAATAAAATATAATTATTTATATAATTTATGATATTTAATTATATTTTTATATTTATATAAAAATTATATATAAATATTTTTATTTTATAAATAATATTTATATATATATATATATATATTAAATTTTTTCTATTTATATAAAAATCTAAAATCATTTTTTGTTTGATTATTAATAATATTTATCAATTTAGTTTTTTATATCAATTTAAAATATATATATAAATTAATAAATTTTTGTAAAGCTAAAATTATTATTAAAAGATTTTTTTGAATAGTATATATACTTCCGAATAAAAAATTATTATTATTATTATTCTTTAATACAATATTATAAAATTTATTATATAAAATTTTACAAAGATAATATAATTATAACAGCTATATTCTATATAAAATATAATAAAAGTTTAAATACAACTTAAATTAATTTTGAATATTTAATAATAAATAAAATTATGATTTTATAAAAAACTAAATTTAATATTTATTAAAACCAAAGTTCTATATAAATTCATATTTATTTTTGTAGAAATAAACTTTTGAATTTTTTTTTTTTTTTTTTAAACAAAAAAAAAAAGGAAGAAAATTTCATATTTAGAATATAATAGTAAATAGTATGTTTAAATATTAAAATATACATTATGTTTTATATATAATTAATAACATTTCTATAAAAAGACTAATTATATAAACCACAATTTTATATATAAAGATTTTAGTGCTTTTTTATAATATAAAATAATTAATAATAACATATTATAATAGTATTTATATAATTATAATTAGATAAATATTTTTTATTATATATAATTATTACAAAATTTTCTATTTAATTAAGAATTTTTTTTTCATTCAATATTATTAATTAACTAGTTTTATTTAAATATTTAATATAATTTTATGATCTATTTATTTATAATCATTTAAAAGCTTTTAATTATTATTATTTTTAATTGAGTTTATTTTTAATAGACGGTATATTTAATTGTTTTTGTCATCAAATGATTTTTATTCTTTAGACTAAAACTTTGATTTATTTTTTAATAATATATTATTCTAATTAATACCAAATATTTTAAATTAATTTATATTTTATTAATTTTTCCTTGAAATATTTTCGAAAGCATTATTTTTGTTATTTAAAGAAAAAAATAACGATTTTTCTTTGATTTTATTTTTTAAAAAGAAATTGCTTTTAAATTTATTAGTTCTTTTTTTTATATGTAAAAATTATTAAACAGACTCGAATTTCCCGAACTTTATACCCGAATCTTATTTTTTATCTAACTTATATTATAATGAGCATTTTCTAATCAAACAGTCTCTAAAATAAATATCGTTTTAGAAAACAAATATATTACTACTATCAATTTTCTATTCTAAACTAATAGAACTTTTATATTTTTTTTTTCCTAAAATCCAGTGATGTTATAAAGCCTGAAAAGCAGAAAATCTATTTTATTTTTTCAGAAGATTTCCCACAAATGAATTGGCATTTTCTGAAATTTTACATTTTTATAAAAATTAAAAATTATATAGAGAAATATTTTAATAAAACTTAGAAATATCCTCATTTTATTTATTTTTAAAAGGATGAACCCCTGTAAGTAGTTAAAAAGTAATAATTCCTAATGACCACATATCTATTTAGTGAGTATAACCTATTTTTTATAAAATCTCGGGTGCTTTATAGCTTGGAGTGCCAGAAGGAGAGTACATTCTGTCATAAAAGTATTAAAAATAGTTATTATTTTTTAGTTTTTCGTATTTTAAAAAACTTTTACTTAAGTCAAAGTCTATTATTTTTACCTTTTTTAAATCTTTCGAAATCAATATATTTTCAGGCTTTAAATCACGATGACAAACTCCTTATTTTTCTAAATAAAATAAAGCCTTTAAAAGCTTTTTTATTATCTTTAAGGCTTTTAGTTCCTCAAGGGGTCCTTTATTATCTAAATAGTATTATAAAGACGGAAAATCATGGTATTCCATTACTATATGAACTTTTTGGCTGTCTTCACAGCTGAAAAACTCGAAGGCTTTCGAGATGTATTTATGATTAAGCTTATATTAGAGGATAAAGGAATTTTTTATATTCAGTATTTATTCTTCGTCGACATTTCTTATTATTTTTACGGCATATTAGGTCGTATCTTGTTTATTTAATTTATTCTCACATTTATATAGACATCCACTAACACCATCTCCGATTAAATTTGGGTCGGTAATTTAATATTTTTCTTGAAAAGTGTAAGATTTTATAGATTTTTATAAGGACTTTTAGCTAAAAGGTTATTTTTATGTAGCTTAGGCTAGAAGATTTTTACGAAATAAGTTTGCCTTTTCGTTTTTTATATAACGAATACTATTGTTTTTTCATATAAATCTTAATTTTTTTATAGTTTAAGTAATTTTTAAGTCTCTTATAATAACATTTTAGTTTATTTTTAATATTTTTTATTTTTTTTTATTTTTATTTTTTTTTTAGAATAAAAAAATAAAATGTTTTCTGTAAGAAATGTAAATTAAATTTTAAAATAAATTTAGTATGAATATTTTGCTTTTTTTTTAAAAAAAAAGAAAATAATAATATTATTTTACTTGTTATTAAATAATATATTATAAAAATATTTGTTGAATATATTTTAAATTTAGAAAAAAATTATTAAATAAATTAATTTTTTTTTTATTAAATAAATAAAAAAAATCTTATTTGAATATATTAACATTATTATTATTATTATTATTATTAAAATATTAATATGATAAATCTATTTTTAATATATTAATAAAGAAAGTATTATTATATATTAAATTATATTAAATACTATAGTTTTTAAAATACTAAAATTTATATTGATTTATCATATTTAAAATTTAGTTTAAAAATTCAAGTATTTATTATTTTTATATTTTTAGTCATGACGCAATTTGAAATAGAATAATAATCTAATCTTTTAAAAAATTTTAAATACCTTCTATTTTATTATTATTCAAACAATTTTAGTAATTAATTTATATAATATTTATATAAATTATATTAATAGAAATTACCTCTTTATTTAAAAAAATACAAATTTTATTTTAGTTAAAAAAAATTAATATTCGTTTAGAAAATAAAAAAATAACATTTAATTAAAAATAAAATAATTTTATAATATATATGTATTCATTTATAATATAAATATTATTTAAAAAAGATTTTTTTTTATTTAATATATTCTTTTATTATTAAATCAAATATATTTAGATATATATATATATATATATATATATATATTAATTTTTATATACTATATTTAATATAATATAATAATTTCAAAAACCCCTAAAAGGGAAGTCTGGTGTGGGGGCTAATTTATTAAACTAATGTGTTTTTTATACATGTTTTTTGTTAAATAAAATTTTAATTTATTTTTAAAAAAAAAAAGTAAACTCTTATATTCAGACAGATTAATATAAAATAAATTTCTATATTAAAGATGGAGGGATTTTTAATAAATTAAACAAATAATAATGGAAATATAATATAAAAAATAATAATAAAAAAAAAATATATAGCATTTATATTATTGAGATAAAAAATGTAAAAGTTAACATATTTATAACTTATAAAATATTAATATTTATTTTTATATTAAAATCATTTAAATATATTTTTTTAATAAAATTAAATTAACTTTTTTATTCAATTTATAAATATCTTTTTTATTTTATAAACTAAAACTATAAATATATATAAATATATATATATAAATATATATATATATATATATATATATATATTATCTTTTTCTTAAAATTTTAATATGTAATATAAAATTTATTTTTCTCCTTTTTAAAAAATGTGCTTTTTTTTATTTTTTCTATTAATAAAAAAATTAAAAAAACCACATTGAAAACTTTATAATTACGATAGTTTTTTATAAAATTGGGATTAAAATAATCATTTTATTTAATAGTTTTAATTAAAATAATATAATAAGCATATTTAAGAAAGTGAAAAATATACCATATATATATATTAAAAAGTCTATATATATACGTATAAAAAATCAAAAAAATTTTGAAATTATTATATACTTTATGGATTTATAATATAATTATTACATATATAAAAATTCTTATAATTTATATATATATATATATGATAAATTATTATTTTATTTTTTTTAAATAAAGTAAATAGAAACAAATATATAGAAAATTTATATTATTAATTAATAATATATATATATATATATTTTTATATAAATATATATAATATTTTATTTTATATATTATATTATTTTTTTTATTAGATATAATAATATTAATAATAATAACTATTTAATAATAATTTTTTTTTTAGTATATATTTTATTAAATTATCATAATTATATATAATATTCGTTTATTTAATTTAAAGCTTCTAATGCCCCGCATTAAAAATCCTAAAAATGTTTACTTTCATTATAATTTGTTATTATAGGACCTTCAAATTCTCTAGGATTAACTCTTATGAACCAAATATTACTAAAAACAATATTAATTATAAAATATAATAACAATTAAATGAACCTAAATTTATAAAATAGTCTTTCACTTGTATATCTTATTGACGGAACTGCTGTTCCTGCACCCAATTCAATAAGAAATATTTTATCACTTTTTGTTTTGTTTTGTTTTTATTCGTAAATTTAAACGAATAAAAAAAAAAATACTCTTTTTTAATAGAATTAATATATTAATTATAATTAGATTCCTATTAATCCGTTCTATTAGAAATAAATGAATAATCACTAAACATTAATATATTAGGTCTTATTAAATGTCCACATTATTAGCAATTTGGTAATGGTTCTTTTGCTTAAAATGTTTAAGGGTCATATTATATAGTATAGTCTTTTTTTTTTTTTTTTTTTTTTTTTGTGGGTATATATATTTATATACTTATAGCCGAAAATATAATTTAACAATCATCACATTACATATGGTTTATAGATCCATGTATTTCGAAAATATTATCTTCTTAAAATCCTGTATATTTATAAATTTAATATGTTTTTATTAAAATTAAACCGGCTTTTTGAAAGTGACCATCTACATTTGATGTTATTGAGAAATAAGTTCTATTTTAACACCAATTTTAAAGTATTTTAAATCCTTTATGAGGATTTGTTTTTCTATATAATTGTAGTCTATGTCCATAAAATCCCCAAAATAGATCTTTTTATTTATTTTATTTTATTTTTTTAGTATTTTATTAATATATACCTGGATTTCTAAATAAAAAAGATTTATATTTTATATATTTTTTATTTACTCTCGTAAAAATTAAGGATTGGCACAATCGTAATATTAATATTTATTTCTAAATGGAATATATGTATTCCAAAAACCTTTTTTATGATTTCAGTTTAAATTCTTAAAATTATGTTTATTTACCGTTTGGACCTCTAAAATCAGGAAGACCGGAATCTACTCCCATTCCGGCTCCAGTTGTTATTATTATATGTTAAGCTTCTTTTAATTTTTAAGCTATTTTTTAAATCATTTATATTTTATTAAAACAAAAAAATATTATAATTTTATATAGAAAATATATTAATTTTATTTCAATATCTTATTAATATATGTATTTTATAGTGTTTATATTTATATTTTTTAACTAATTCTTGCTAATATTTAAGAAATAATATAATAAATTTATGTTTAATAAAATTGAATTTACGATTTCTGAAAAGAGAATTTAGAACTTAACTAAATAAATAAATATAGAATAGATATAAATTGATTTATGTATATATATATATATAAAATATAAAATATATATAAAAAATAAATATAAATATAAATATAAATATATATATTTTTAATATAATCAATTAAAATTTCACTGTTATTCTTTTAAGGAATTTGTATATATTATAAATAAGTATTCCTTAAATGTTAAATTTTTAATTTTGTTATATAAAAATAAATATTTAATTATATTTTAATTTAATATATGAATTAAAATAAAAGTTATTTTTATAAAAGGATAAATCTAAAGAAAGACATAATAAATCAAAAAAAGCAAAAAAATAAAAAAAAAAAGGGAAAAAAATAAAAATAATAATATATATAATAAAAATAAAAATATTAAAAAATAAAAAAATGGTAAATAAAATAAATAAACTATAATTAATTATTAAAAAAAATAGGGAAAATAACCTGCTGCTGGTCAAAAAAAGACTAAAGAATAAATCGCTAAAGCCGCTTAAGCTAAAAAAGGAGGAAAGAAAGTATTTTTTTTTATATAAAAAAATAAATAAATAAAAAAAAAAAAAAAGAAATGGACCAAGGGTAAGGCCAAAGATAAAGTCGTACACGCTGTATTCTTGGAAAAAAAGAGAGTCGATGAAATCGTTAATAACCCATCCAAAGTAGGAAAAGTATTAACAGTAGCTAATGTTATTGAAAAGCATAAACTTAATGGGTATTTTAAATTATAAAAAAATATATATATATATAAATATATATAAATTTTTATATATTTATATTTTTATATATATATAAATTTTTATATATATATTTTGATTAGATCTGTCGCTAGAGGTATCATTAGAATGATGGTCGAAAGAAAAACTGCAGAGTTTGTTAGCAAAAATAATAACTAATGGGTATATGCATCTGTTGGAGGAAAAGCTGCAGCTGCTGGAGGTGCAGATGAAGGATAAAAAACAACCGATGCAAAATCAAAATAAGAAGCTATTAAGTAAAAGTAATAGCAAAAATAAGATCAAAAGGATAAGGCCTAAAAATGATAAATATATTGATTATTTATTTATTTTTTTAAAAAAAAAAAAATATTAGAAAGGATATATTTTACATTTTTAATGTTTTATTTTTTTTTTTTTTTTTAAATGTATTTAAATATTTAAATAAAATTACGTTTTTTTTTTTTTTTTTTTTTAATATATAAAAAATAATTTTTTATTTTGGGCAAAAAAGTAAAAAAAAAAAAAAGAAAAAAAATATTTTTAATTTTTTGTTAAAAGTTAATTTTTTTATTTAAATTATTTTTATAATTAAATAAAAATAAAGGGTTAATGGATATAGATTTGATGAAATATAAGATTCCATTGCTATAGAAGTAGAAGGAATGGAATATTCTACTCTTGAATAAAGTAAAAAATAACCTTTATCAGATAAATAAGGATAAAGTATATTCCCTTACGAAAAAACAATAGTATATAAAGCAAAAATACTGCCATATGATCCTTTTAATTTTGATAAGGTATATGAATTCGATTAAGCCAAAATAAACTTCGAATAAATATTAAAAAATAATAAAAACTATATAATGTATAAAAGTAGAATCGAGGAAATGAAGAATGCGGAACTTTAATTAATGTTAGAATAAAAAAATACTCAAAACTAAATTCCTTCTAATAATAAATTAATTTTAAAAGAAAAAAGTTTAGTCACTATAGGAAAATAATAATGTGATATAATTCTAAAGGATAATACGATTTCTAAAAAACACGCACAAATATAAGGAATTGGCAAGTATTTTTTTATTACTGATTTAGGTAGTTCTTGTGGAACATTTTTAAGGCTAAAATAAAGCTATTTTGAACTTAAAAAAGGAACTATATTCGAATGTGGATTCAATGAGTTTTAAGTTTAAGATTTAAAAATAAATAAAGATAATGCGAATGTCGTTTTGGCAGTATATGAAGGTAATTAGGATAGACTTGGGTAATAATATGAGCTTTAAGTTAAATCGAATTACCCTTTTTTAATAGGAAGTGAAAGCAGTTGTGATTTTGGCTTTAAGGATGATTAATAATTAAATTAATATCATGCCAAACTTACTTTTAAAAATGGTATTTTGGTTATTAATGATTTAGATTCTGATAAGGGTACATGGATAAGATTGTCCGAAAAAAAAAAAAAGTGAAAAGTATTTATTATCTTTCGATTCTGAAATAAGATTGTAACCGTAAATTTTTGTAGCTAAAATTAAATAGGTTGGATAAGGGTTTATTAAAGATTATGTAACTAAGTATAATAGTAGCTGTATGAATTGCAAAAAAAAAGTAGCAAATACAATTTTTATGAGTTGTTAACATATATGTTATTGTTATGATTGCATTATAGAATATAAAATAAAATACTGTATATAATAGTATTGTGGAATAGAATCAGAAAGTAAAGAAGCTTTTTAAATTGTAAGTTGATAAATATTGATATTTAATACATATGTATATATAAAAAAATATATAAAAAAAATATATAAAATATGAAATATATATATATATATATATAAATTAATATAAATATTATATATATATATATATATTTTATAATTTTTTTTTTTTATATATATGAACAAATTTTATTTATATTTAAAAATTTATTATTTAAACATTATATTTCATTTTTTAATTAATATTAATTTTTTTATTTTTTTTATAAAATTTATTAATATTTTAATTTTATTTATATCTTTTAGAATTTAAATTTATATATATTTTATTTAAAAAAAAATTAAATGATTTAATTTTTAAAATACTTTAAATTACTATTTATATTTTACATATTTAAAAAAACGAAGCTTGAATTTATTTTTTAAATAAAATATGCTTTATAAATATTTTTTGTTATATATAAATTTTTTCTTTATTTTAATAAAAAAAGATAATATATCTTGCATTTAATTGAAAAATAAATTATAGAATTAAAAAAAAAAAAAATTAAAAATATATATATCTAATGTATAAAAAAAGGAATTTTTATTATAAAAAATATTTAATTAATATTTATAAAAAAAAAAATATTTTTTTGTAAACGAAACTATAATTTTATAAAATATATTATAGAAAAATTTGTGTAATTCAAAATTTAGAAATCAAAAATATTGAAAATTTATATGTTGTAAAAATAAAACAAAAATTTTTAGATTGTATGTCTATATAATATAATAAAAATGAAAAATATTATAATACATAAAATTAAAAATAAAATAAATATAAAATAATAAATAAATAAATAAATAAATAAATAAATAAATAAATATATAAATATATAAATATATAAATAAAAAATATTTATTCATAATTTATTATTTTCCATTTAAACATTTGTAAAATTTTAATCATCATTAGTTTTTATTTTTTTCTTACTTTCTATATTATTATTATATACATAATTTTGATCTTCGCTTAAACTATTAGAAGTTGTTTTAGATTTAATATTTTTTTATAAATATCAGTATTTTCGCATTCTACGCATTTACATAATTTCGAACAAATCACACCATTTTAATGACATACACAATATTTTTTTTGACAATGAGAATTTTTACAATTACATCCTTTAATATGTGTATTATTTAATATTACTGGTTAGAAGGCATGTTTTATTCTTTTCTTTTTTTTTGCAATTGCTCTTTATCTTTCTTCTTCGTATTAATTTGTATTATGGCATCCGTCACATTTACATTCTTATGTACAATAAATACCTGAGGAAAAACAGTCACAATATCTTTTCAAACATTTACTATTTCGGCAATTACATGGCTTAATTTATTCTTCACATGAACTTTTTTCTTCTGTTATGGAGTTTATAGTGTTTTTTATCTGTTTAAAATTTAGTTATTGACAATCTTTTTTTTTTATTATCTATTTATTTAGAGCCTTTTAATCAATAGGGTCTTGTTTTATTATATTAAAGCTAATTCAGGTATATTTATATCATTTATTAATTAATTTAGGTTAAAATCAGTTACTTTATGTTATTATTCGCTTTAATTAAAATACCTAAATATATTTTTATTTTTTAAAAAAATATATAAATAGTGTGTTTTTTTACTATTTATCACATGATTATAATATTATTGTTGGAAGTAATTTTTCCTATGTGATAGGAGTTTTAGCTTATTATGAATGAATATAAAAGTCTTATTGATTAATTTTTTTAATATTAGTATTATTATTAGTAGTATTATCATTATTATTATTATTATTATTATTATTATTATTATTATTATTATTATTATTATTATATTTATTATTTATATTTTTGAAACAGCTGTTATTATTTTTCGTATAATTATTACTAAAAAAACAATATTATTCATTTTAATATTCAAATTATTAATTTTCATTAACCCTTTTATTTTTATATATATAAATTTTGTTTTTTAAAATTTTATTTACTTTATGATGTCTATCTATGTGTTTTTTTACATTAAGTTATTAGAAGATACAGTAAATAAATTTGTATAATATGTAGATATTCTTTTAGGAGTAAATATATCTTATAGCTTATCAAAGTCTTTTATAGAGTTATAATTACTAGAATTAATATTGTTTCTGTTTAATGAATTATTGTTTTTAAAGTACATTTTTTTTTTTATTATCCTTAAAAATATATATAAAAAAAATTAAATTATATTTTTTTTTAAAAAAATAAATATTATGAGTACATATATTTATATTTATAATTTTTAATGCATATATTTTTTTTAATATATGTGTATAATAAATAAAAAGTTTTTTTTTTTAAAAAATAACAATTAAATATTTAAATCTAAATCGTAAATTAATATATGAAATTTTAAATAATTTTTTTTGTATTAAAAATAGTTATTTTAATTTAAATATTTTTACTATATATAATTAATAATAATATATATATATAAATATATATTAAAAATATTTTAATTTTATTTTAAATTTATATTATTAAAATAATTATATATATATTTTTAAAAAAGTAAATTATTAATTTTGTTTTAAATAAATATATTATTTTTAAAAAACACTATTTTTTTTATATTGATATAATATAATAATTTTAATTTATTTAATATTAATAATATTAAAATTAATTTTTTATAATATTTCTAAATAATTTACTTATAATTTATAAATTAATTTATTTATTTATAAATAAAAAATGTAAACTTCAATTTAATTTTTTTAGTAATAATAAAGAAAAAAAGCTGATAGTATGATATTAAGGTTGCCTTAAATTTTAATAAAAAGTATTAACTAGTTAAAGCTTAAATACCAAATAAAATGATAAATATATTAACACTTATGAATTTAATAGATAAGAAAATAAAGAATTATTTAAAAGTATATTTCATAAATCAAATAACATTGCTATAAATTAAATATAAAAAGAAATTATAAATAAAACAAAAAATTAAATAATATAATAAGTTTAATTGATAATACATTAAATGAAAGTACATATAATAAAATAGTATTAAATAATATTGATTAAAAAATATAATAAATAAATAATAACTTAGAAGTATTATTATATATATATATCATTAATAAATTTAAATAAAATATAAGGGCTAAAATAAAAAAATATAAAATTAAAATGAAATGGATTAAATAATGTTTTCAAAAAAGAAAAAATTAGATTATAAAATAATTTGATAATAATGTAAAAAATATGTTTACAAGTAAAAATATGGGAATGAAATATTACAAAGAAAAAATATTAAAAAATAAGATTAAATATAATGAAAATATATATATAAAAACTTTATAGAATATAATTTATAAATATATTATTAGAAAAAAAATATATATTAATAAAAAATTAAATATGAAATATAAAATATATAAAAATAGATATATGTATATATATATATATATATATATATATATATATATATATATATAAATATATAATTTTTTATTTTTGTATATTAATTATATAATTATATTTGTATATTTATATATCAATATATTTATATCAATGAATTATACTAGTTTCATCAGATTTTTTATACGAAAACATTATTTTTTTATTTTGTAATTTTTCTTTCCTTTATTCTATAGCTCTTTAATTTATTTTTTCTAGATATTAACAAAATGAAATTTACTTTTCTTGTCCATCATTAGTTTTCTCATCTTCTCTATTTTAAAAATAAAATATTTAAAAGATATAAAATATGAAAACATAAAAATATAATAAATTAAAATATTTGTATATATTAAAATTTATGATTTATTATATTTAATTATATATTTATTATTAAATATTTATATATTTATTTATTTATATATTTTTATTATATTTATTATTTTTTAATTTATTTATAACCCAAATATAGCTTTTATTTCCTCATCCAATTTATTTCTTCCCATTCTTACATATAATAATTCCAATGTATCTTCTACTGTTACAGTAAATTTATTTTCTTCTGTTTTACAATACATTAGAAATTATGCCATATGAAATAAACTTTTTGGTTCTAAGTCAGAATTTTTCATTATACATCTTTTATACATATTTATAAATTCTTTATAATCTATTTTTTTATCTAGATTTGAATCTACTTCCCTATAATATATATATATATATTTACATATATTACTATTATATTAATTTTTTATTTGTTATTTTTTTATTTTATAAAAATAATTCATTTTTTATTATAATTTTTTTTTTCTTGTATTTTCTAAAAATATTACAGAATATTGTAAAAAATATACTTTAAAATAATTACATATTTAACTTTATTTATCATATTTATAAAAACTGTCCATTATATATATTTTTGTTTTGTTTTTTTATATATTAAGTTGTAATAATAAAATAAATACTAAAAAAAATGATAAAATAATATATATTTAATACCATAACATTAAATCAATTTCTGATTTTGTTAAATTCATATGCATTTTAGCTAAGACAGTTTCTATTTCTCTAGATGTAAAATATTGTTTATTTATTTCATTTTATTTATGTTATTTTTAAGCTTCTTCTGTACTTTAATTTTATATTAATAACGAATTATTTGTTTTGTCCATTTTCTTTTCATTTGTTAATCTTTCTTCATAAAATAATTTAAATACACGATCTAATGCTTTATATTCGGTTGGTTATAATTAATATTCTTCCACTTTTTCTTCTATAGACTTTATTTTATCTTCTTTAAATTATTTTAATTCGTCTTAATCTAATGCGATTCTAGGCTTATTTCTTTATTCATTAGCAAATAATGGATGATCTTTATATTTTTGTCTTAATGTAGGTGGTAAATCTTTTAATTTTAGAGGCTTTTTATCCGGTTTTTTATTATTTTATTCCATTTATTTTTTTATATATATTAATCTTAATATATTTAATTTATTTTAATATAATAAAAAAAAGACCTTTTATTATTAGTTTCATTTTTATATTGATATATGTGAAATATATATATATATAAAATAAAAAATCAAGCATAATATTCCAATTTTTGTTTTTCTTAGCTTCAACAGCTGCAATGCCATCAATATAATCTTCATGTGTTAAAAATGCTGCCCCCTTCTTAAAGCACACATACCTGCTTCTACACAGACTGCTTTTACTTAAGCACAATTAAATCCTTCAGTACTTCTTGCCAATTCTGAGAAAATAATATCTTTAGTTTTCATTTTTCTTGAATGAATCTTCAAGACTTACCCTCTAGCTTCTTCATTAGGTAATGGGAACTCTATTTTTCTATCTAACCTTCCGCTTCTTAATAAAGCAGGATCTAAAATATCAGGTCTATTAGTAGCAGCAATAACTTTAATGCTGTCATCTTAAGTAAAACCATCTAATTGATTCAATAACTCAAGCATAGTTCTTTGAACTTCACGATCTCCGCTTTTATCACTATCAAATCTAAAAGCAAATATAAGCATATATATATATATATATATATATATATATATATATATATATATATATATATATATATATATATATATAATATATAAATACCTTTTAGTACCAATAGCATCTAATTCATCAATAAAAATTATTGTAGGCTTTTTTTCTTTAGCTAATGCAAAAGCATCTCTTATCATTTTAGCTCCATCTCCTATGAACATTTATACTAGCTAAGGTCCTGCTAATTTCAAAAAAGTAGCATTTGTATCAGCAGCACAAGCCCTAGCCATCATAGTCTTTCCAGTACCTGGAGGTCCATACATGAGTACACCTTTAGGTGGTCTAATACCTATGGAGTCAAATTTATCTTTATGTGTAATAGGTAAGACTATGGCTTCACGAAGTTCTTAAATTTATTTGTCTAAACCACCTACATCTGTGTATTATTCAGTTGGTCTTTCATCTATTTCCATTGCTTTAACACGATTGTCGTATTCAGCAGGAAGCTTTTCTAAGACGAGGTATGAATCTTTATTTACGCCAACTAATTCACCAGGTTTAAGGTCTTCAGCGTCTACTAGACCGATTACTGGAAGGAATACAGTATGTTTAGTGGATGTTTTTATTACTACGGCTTTTCCTTTACGGGTAGAATTGATATCTAAGGCAGCAGTATCTTAGTCTTCGCCTTCTTCGGGTTCAATATCGAGGATTTCTACGACATTAGAAATTAAATAAGGCATTTGTTTGTTTAATTTAATTTTTTCTTGGTTATCTTTAATTTGCTTTTTGGATTTTGTAATATCACTTTTTAAACGATTTTCTTAGTTTCTCATTACACGGATATTCTCGTCGAATATCTTTATTCTATTTCGAATTTCTTCGTCATTTAAGCCTTCGATATCTTTTAACCATTATTCGGTTGGATCTTCAATTTCCATTTATTATGAAATGGGATCTTTGGTAGTCATTATTTAAAATATATTAAATTTTTATTTATAAATATATATATAAAAATTATATATAAAAATTTATATGTAATTATAAATAAAATAATATATATATATATAAAATATGTATATATATATATAAATTTATATATATATATATATATATATATATATATATATATATATATATGTTTTTTTTTTTTTCGAGATCAGATATTTTTTTAATATATTTTTTATTAATTATTATTTATTATATTTATATAATTAATTTGTTTATTTTTTAAAAATTGAAAATACTTTGTATAATAAAATATTAACTGTGTTATATTTATTTTTCTACAATTTTTTTATTAAGTTAAAAATAAAATATTTATTTGTATTATATTTTTTATAATAATAATATTATTTATATGTAAATATTGCATTTTATTAATATTTCATTTTTCATTTTTGATTTTTGATTTTTCATTTAATATAATGATTTTATTAAAAATAAAAAATATTAATATCATTATCATTATAATATTGTTTTACATAATAGTCTTTTCAACATTATAAAATTTTAATATTATTCAATATAACATATATATTATAATAATCAAAAAAAAATATAAAAAATTGTTAATACATTTCTTGTATATAAAGTTTAAAATATTAATTTGTTTTATTTATTTTTGTTTACAATCTTTAAATTTTTATTTTAATGTATAATTTATATTTAAATATTTGATAACTTAAACAATTATTAATTAAAAAAAGATAATTTTTAATATATATATATATATATATATATATATATATATATATATATATATATATATATATATATATATTATTATTATTATATTTATTATAAAATATTTTATTTTTAAAAAATTATTCTAGACATATCATATAAATATATTTAATTATATGATATAATTAATAGTGTTTTTGTATATTTTTCGGTATATATACATATAATAAATATATAATCTGATAAAAAATAATGAAAACAATATTATATTCTTTTATTAAACATTACGTTTCTTATTTAATAAAGTAATTATTTTATTATATATTGTTTTTATGATAAATACTAGAAAAATAGTTATATTTATAGAATTATTATTATTATAAATATATATTTCTATTAGATCTATAAATTAATATTAAAAGATATTTAATTTCTTATAGATTTAATTATATATTTAATTATTAAATATTTATTTTCTTTAATCTCTTATAAAATTTATTTAATATTATTATGATTATTTTTAAGTCACAAAGTTAATATTTTATACTAACCCTGAAGTTTAATATATGTATTTTATATATAAAAACATAAAACCCAAAAAATTAATAGTAATACATGCTTATGTAATTCATAAATAATCTATATTTTGTAATCTAATATGATAATAAAGTCCATATTTTGACATATTTATATTATCACGGAAAAAAATACAATTTATAATATCTTTTATTATGTATTTTGTATAATTATACAAATAGACAATTTATATAATTTTTAAATTATTTTTTTTTAAAATAAAATAAAATGATTTCTAATAAAAAAATAAAATAAAATTATTTATTCAACTTTTTTAATTAAATATTATTCGTATTTTTAATTTATTTGATTAAAATAGAATAATCATATTTATTTTATATACTAAATGGATAAATCAATTAAATATATATATAAAGTTAAGTTATAATTAAACTTTAAAAAATAATAAAAAATTAAAATGATTTTAGTTTGGAAATAATAATAGTTATATTTTTATATAAGTAAAAGATGAGATATAATTTAAAATTATTTTATAATAAATATATATTAATAAGAAATATGAAAAAAATAATATAAAATAAAAAAAATATATATAAATATATATATATATAATACTATTATCAACAATAAATAATATAATATAATAATTTTTTATAAATCTATCATTTAATAATTATATATATTATTATTTATTTAACTAAAATTTTTATAATTTTTATTATATTTCTCTAATTTATTATTTATAAAAAAAAATATATATATATATTTATATATATATATATATATATATATTTATATATATATATGTATATATATATATATATTATTTTATTATCAAGGTTTAGTATTTTTAACTTCATCTTTTTATATATTATCCTATTTAGTTTAATTATTTAATTTATCTAATATATCTATTGTATCTAATGGATTTTCTATTATTTTTCTTTTTTTACATTATTTAAATGGACAAGGTTTACACAATCCACATAGACAAGGTACCCTTCCTTTTCCATATAAGTCTATTATTTTATTTTCAGTTTCCTTATATTCATCTATGCTATATTATTTTAAAGCTCCTGCAAAGACTGCTATTTCATTTAAAGAAAGTTAATTTTTTTTAATATAACAAGCAAAAATAAACATCCTTTTTTTTTATATATATATATATATATACATATTTTTATTAAAAAAAAAAGGAAATACCTATCTCCTATTTAAGGGGCATCTATACCACAAGCAGCTGAACTTCTAAAATCAGATACATATACATATTGGTATTTAAGACATGATTTATAGTATTTTATTACTAAAAATTTGACAGTAGTAGTATAAGTAGATTGATCTTATATTATTTATTCGGCTATTCCATCTATTATTATACCAGACTTATCTATTTATTCATCAATTGAGGCAAATGGGTAATTTGGGGTAGTTTTACATTATTAAGTTTACTATATAGATAATATTAAGTAGAATATATTAATTATTATCATTTTTTTTTTTTTTGTAATATTTATATATATTATAATATATTTTATATTATATATTTTTATGATTTTTAGATAGAAATGTGAAAAAACGGTTTTATATAACTATAATATATATGTTTTATATATAATTATTTTTTATAAAATTTTTTTGTTTCTTTAAATTTTTTTTTTTTATAAATAAAAAAAGTTTTTTTAAAAATAATTATTATTTTAGAAACAAAAATTATGAAAAAGTTATATATATATATATATATTTATTTGGCCTTTATATTTACTTATTTATCTATTATATTAATAATTCCATCTTTATGAGTATTAATTTTAATAATAAATATAAAAAAGTGAAATAATAATATAAAGAATAATCAAAATAAATAGTATTTAAAGCTAGTACTCATAAAATACTTGCAAAATCAAATATTTTTTATTCTAAATACATTAAATTATGTACTTAAATTTAATATATATATATATATATATGAATATAATTTATTTATATTCTTTTATAAAAATTTAAATAATTAGTTTTATTTTATTAAAAAAAAATATTAAAATAAAATAGAGATTATTTCATTTTTTTAAAATAAAAATTATATATTATAATTATTTTATTTTTATTTTTAGAAAAAAATTAAAAATAAAAAAAATATTAGGAAAACTAAACTATAAATATAGGTTAAAATAAAAAAAAACTAATATACTATAGATATTTGATTATACATAGGATTGTGGAGTATATTTAGTTAAAATTTGGTTAACAAAACGGTCTTTTTTTAAAGACTTTTGGATAACTTTCGTACAAAAGTTATAATTATGTATATCGTTTCTATTAATTATACTTAATAATGATATTTTTTACATATAATATAATTATTAATGCTATTTATTCCTTTTTAATATAACCTATAGTGATATTTTATGAAAAAAATGATTAAGGTTACTAGATTTTAAGAATATAATATATATATTTTATTAATTATAAAAAAAAAAGGTATTAAATAATTTTGGATATATATTAAAATTTTATATATATTGATTTTAAAAAGAAATTAGAAATTTTTTTATTATAAATTTAATATTTATTTAAATCTATGTATTATAATATGTTTTTAATTAAAAATAATGAATTATTGTATAAAATATAAGAATATAATAATAGATAATATATAATTTTATAATTAAAGGGATGTATTATTTTATTATAATATTAAATTGTCAAACTTAAATAAAATTTAATTAGCATTATATATAAAATAATATTAGCATAAATAAATATAAAGTATATTTGTAAAAATTATTAAATAAAATTATAAAATATATTATAAGAATAAGTATATTAAAAAAATGATATAAAAAAGATAAATATAAAAATATTAATTTTATTGTATAAGCACATTAATATACTATTAATGTTTAAAAATAAAATTAATATATCGAATATATAAATATATATATATAAATACAAATTTGTGTTTGTATTTATAAATATAAATATATATATATATATATATTTATATAT
>NW_004085998.1:0-9034 GCF_000220395.1 Ichthyophthirius multifiliis
TTATATATATATATATATGCATATATATATATATATATATATATATATACATATTTATTTATTTATATTTTTTATTTTAATTTTTACAAATTAATATTTCTTAATAAATAAAATTTTGTATTTATAAATATATAATTATTCTTTTATATTTTCAGATTTATTTTTATATATTTTTTTATAATTAAATTGAATAAATAAATATTAATATTTATTTTTATTTTTCAAAAATAATTATTTTAAAAATAAATTTAATTTATAATATTTTTTTTTTTCTTTTTGAATGAATAAATACTATGTTTTTTTAATTTTATATCTTTTTTATTTAATATATTTTTATATCTACAATTTTTAATTTTATCACTCCTTTTTTTTTATTTAATAATATATAATTTATATTAATTATTACCAAAATACTTTATATCTTTATGATTTTAATATTATATAATTTTATTTTTATTTTTGTTATTTCTATTAGTAATCACATAAATTATTACTACTTTTTATTAATCTTATATCTCCAATTCAAAATACTATCATATATTTTATTTATATATTAATAATATTATATTATATATTATCTCTATTTCTTTTTCTTTATTAAATCATCTATTTTTGAAGTTTTTTAGTTTGTAGTATTTTTAGGGTTTTATTGTAGATTTAATGAAATACTTTCTATTTTATTAAAAATTGTGGCTTTGTTTATTAAAGATTATGAATTTACAAAATTTTATAATCTGTTGTTTTTTTAATTTTAGTTTTCATTTTAAATAAAATTATTTAAGAATGAGAAAAAAATAAAAATAAATGCTAATAATGATTTTAATTTAATAATATTTAACAAAGAAACTCATATTTAATTTATTAATATGTAATCATAAACATTACTTGATATTTATAATTATGATAATTTTAAAGAAACTATTAAATTATATATTATTAATATATATCCAGATTTTTTTAAATATATAATGTTGAATAAAATATGAAAATATGGAAATAATAAAAATATGAGTTAAATATAATAATTTAATTATTTAAATAATTTATATAAATATAAAAAGTTTAATTTTTTAATTATTATTTTTAAACATAAATTTTAATTAGAATTTTCTATTTTTTATATAAAACAAATATTTTTTTATATTGATTTTTTTTCATATATTTATTTAAAATGATTTTTTTGTTTTAAATAAAATATAAACAAAAAAACAAAGTAATTTATTAAATAAAATATTATATTATTTGATTATTTCAGAATAGAATATATTTATATTTTTTATATTAAAATAAAAAAATATAAATATAAATAAAAAAATAAAAATATATAGTTTTAAAACAGAAAATTTATTAAAATGTTAAATACAGTCTAAGAAGAATAAAGTCTCTTAAAAGAAATCTTTAAAATTACAACATAAATATAATAAACTACGTAATTATAATAATATGTTATATTAATTATATTTAATAAACATTTAACCCATTAATAAAACAAAAACAAAAATAAAGTGGAGATTTAGTATTTTTAAAAGATTTTTCAAATGAATTAAAATAATAAGGAGGTACATATATATATATATATATATACATATATATATATATATAAAGAATAATTTTTATTATTATAAAATGAAACATTATTTGATTCCATGTTAATGGAAAGATCTAATATTAAGTAAATAATATATTTATATATATATATATTTGTATAATAAAAATATAGAAATACAAATTTATTATAATATTATTCATACTGTTATAATCGTGCATAATAAATAAAAGACAAACCATGGAATATTAATAATGAACATAATTAAAAATTTATTGAATATAGTTGTTAAGTATTATAATTTTTTAAGAAAAATAAATAAATAAAAAATAAAAAAAATAAGATATTAACAAATTTTGCTTATTTAAGTTTAAATGCACCTGATATTTTCCCGGAATAATGGCTATGTTCTTCTTGGTAAAATTTTAAATAAGATAAAGATATTATATGTGCAAAAATAATAACTATGTTTGAATAATGTGGTTTTAATTAAGATTTCTACCAAGAACTAGAGTAAAAAATACAAAAAGATTACCCAAATGATATTTTTACAGAAAATTTATTAAATCATATAATTTAAAATTAAAGAAATACAGATATATTAAGTGATAAATGTCTATTTAATGTTTAAATTTTGTTAAGTTTATTTTAACTAGAACATTATAAAAAAAAATTTATGTTTTTAGAAAAATATCCATTGTAAAAAATATATATATATAAATATATATATTTGTATGTATATATGTATATATATTTATATATATATTATATGATAATTAATTTAATATTAATATATTTTTATATTATATATTTTTATATATATATTTTTTTACTTATTAATTTTTAAAGTATTCCTGGATAAGATGGAAAAAGAATTTTTAAAGATGATAATTTAGATTAAGTCAAAGGAACAGATTTAGAATTAAAATCTGCTTTAGGTCCTTTTTTTAGAATATCGACATTAAATGCTTTAGAGGAATTTCCTGCGGATAAAGATAGAAATTAATATATTTAAAGGAAAATTTTTTCTGAATTTAATAATATCAAATATATGCATTAATATAAATAAGCTTCTATTGTAATATTATATTTAATATTTCTATAAATTTTATTTAATTTTTATTAAGTATTATAAAGAATAATATAGTTAATATAATAAAATGTTAGTTGAAATCGTTAAATAATTATTAAAAAAAAGCCCTTTATATAATTATTAATAAGATATGTTAAGATATGTTGCCGCATGCATTGTTGGAAATAAAGATAGAGCTAAATTAGGTAATAGATTATAATAATAGAATAAAAATATTAAAAAAAATTCTGCTAGTGATGCTTTTATGTTAAATTTGTTCGATGTAATGCTTGAAATTGCCAAAGTTATTTTCAATAAAAATGAAGATAAATGGCTTAAAGTACTTCCTGAGTATTTCTTGAATAGCTCCAGACTTAAACATTTGTAAGAATAATCCCTTTATAATGAAAAGTTGGAATTAGAAAACTAAAAGGGAGTAATGGAAGTAGAAAATTAAGAGTTCGGAACTATTACTGTAGTTTTTTTTTTATGTTAATAATTAGGACATTTTGGATTAATTCCTATTTATGATAACTTTAAAGATAATGCTGAACAATTATAAAGATTAGAAAAATAATTTAAAAGAATGGATTAGAATAATTTTTAATGTATTTTTTTTTTTTTCTTATTAAATATAAATATGTTTATATATACTTTTTTTTTAGATAAATTAGCAGAAAAGTTTTTAAATGATTTAAAAGCTTAATATTTTTAATACGAAGTTTGCTTATAATTAGAAAGTAGAATTAATTAAGTTATTAAAATGTATGATTTATAGCTTTTTATGTTATAAAAATGGCTTAAACTAGATATTTAGAAAATTTAGAATAATGAAATTTAGGATTATAAAGTATAATAATAAAAATATAATTATATATATATATATATATTGTTAAAAAGACCTTAAATACATGTCACTTATTTACCTGAAAATATTATTTTAGATCCTTTTGATTTCCATATATTTTATGTATAATTCAGAGATAAATACACTAAATAATTTTTATAAGAATCACATATATTAGAAATTTTAAATATATTTATACTATTTCTTTCTAATTGTAAAATTACAACAAATAAATACTTAGCCTCAAAATTAGTTGAAAGTTTATATAATTTCTATAATACAGATAAGGATAGAATGCATAAAATTATAATGAGTAGTATATATGCTTAAAGAAATATAATACCAGGTAAATATAACATATATATAAATATATATAAATATATATATATATATATTAATATATATATATATATATATATATATTATTATATTATAATTTAATTATTATTTTTTACTATATTATTTATTTTAATCGATTTACATTATATTTTATTATATATATAAATATATTTTAGCCCTTGTAAAATTTTATATTGACATTGAATTTGCAAGTGATAATATGTTTTATTCAAAATTTAATTATAGACATTGTGTAAATTATCTTTTTAGTAAATTATGGGAAGAGAAGATTTATTAAGAAGAAATATATAAAATAATAAATAATAATCCTGATTTATTTGAAAGATTTATAAATATGGTCATTAATGATTGTAATTATTGCACAGATGAAGGAATTACGAATCTTAAGTAAATTTATGATTATTATAAAAAAGGTGATCCTAGTAAATTATCATAAGAAGAATAATAATCACTTGATCGATGTATTAATATGGCTAAAATATTCAATTAATAATCTAAAGAAACTATAAATTTAATTGCAAATATGAGTAATTGGGCACCTAATTCATTTTTATCTGATAGTAAATATTTAAATATAATATAAATATATATATATATATATATATATATATATATATATATATATATATATATATATATAAATATTATAAATATATATTTTATTTTTATTTATTCATGTAATTTAAAAAATTATATCTTTAATTAAATATAAAAATATAAATTATAACATATATATATTTATACAAGCTTTTCTTGAACTTATTGTAACAATGTTATATAATTTTTTAATGAAAATTATGGATCCTTCCTTAAATTAATATAATTAAAAAGATTATTCTTTTAGTCCAAACACTATGTTAAGGGATTTAGTTACTATATATGCTAATTTATCAGTAAATAATAAATATATATATATATATATATATATATATATATATATATATATATATATATATATATATATATTATATTTAGTTTTCAAATTAATTTATTAATAAAATAACTCTCACACATTCTTTCGATATTGAGTTGTTTGATAGAACTTTAAAAAAAGCTAAAAAAGATCAACTAACTCCTTACGATATTTAAGAAGTGTTTCTTTAGTTTTTAAATTAATTAAATATATAATAAAAATAAGTTTCATAACCAAAAAATATGGATGAAGGCGATATTACAGACGAATAATTAGAAGATGCTTTTCAAGGTGAAATTCCAGATGAATTTTTATGTGCTTTAACATTTAGTGTATTTATTTTTTATTATATATTTATATATATATATATATATATATATATATATATATATATATATATATATATATATATATAAATATATGTATAGCTACTTAAAGATCCTGTTTAATTACCTTCATCTGGTTAACTTGTAGAAAGATCTATTATAAAAAAAGCACTTTTAGATAATGAAATTGATCCTTTTAATAGATAAAAATTGAAAAGAGATTAACTTGTGGAAGTTCCTGAGCTAAAGTAAAAAATAGAAAATTGGAAAAATGATAAGAAAAAAATTTTAAGAGAAAAAGGGAAAAAAGCTTTATTATAATAAAAAATAAATAATATAAAAAAAGATGAAAATGATGATTCTTAATAAAAAAATTTATTTGGAAATTTATAATGAAAAAAAATAATAATAAATATTATTTTATAAATATTATATAAAATAATAAAGATATTTTATTAAGAATTTTTTTTTTATTGATAGAAAAAATAATTTATGTTTTTTTTGTTTTCATTTTTTCTTTTTAATTTGTTTTATTTTATTATATATTTAATAGAATTATATATATTATTTATAAAATATATTATTAAAACAATGTGTATTAATAATAATAAAAAAAAAATTATCTAAATTTTTATATAATAACAAAATAAATAAAATAAAAATAACAATAAATACCTTAATAAATATTTTATTTAAAATAAAATAAATTATAAATATATTTATTTGATTTTTTTATATAAATATATATATATATATATTATAATAATTTAAGTTTTAAATTTTTTAATATCATATTAAAAAATAAAAAATTAAATCAGCTTTTAATAAATATGAAAACTAATTAATACTTTTATAAATAAAATAAAAATATATATTTTTTTAAAAAAATATTTAATTTATAAAATAAAAACAATATTTAAAAAGTTTAAAAATAAAATAAAAAATTAGATTAAAATTAATAAACATATTATAACATATATATAAAAAAAAACTAAAAGTATATATAGTTATATATATTTATATATATATATTTTTATATTTTTATATTTTTTATATAAATCATTTATTTTTAATATTTTATCTTCAAATATTATGCAATTTTTCTATATTTATAATACTAAATATTAATTTGTATATGTTATTAAAAATTAATAAATTCATTTTTTAGACTAATTAAAAATCAATTTTTTATATTAAAACCTGTTTTTTTGAATTAATTTAAATTATTTATGAAATAATTATATATTTTTTTTATAATATGGCTATTTAAACAATTAACATTATTTTAGATATTATTTTGTTATTTTTATTAATAGCTTTTATTTTATTATGAAAATTTTAAATTTCCTTTATATTAATTTTTTTTCTCGAATTTTGATTTATATTTAAAAGTTAGAATGGTTTTTTTAAAATATAAAAGTAAATATTTGAATAAGTGAAATAAATTATTTAATTGTTTAAAAATAAAGCTTTAAAAATAATTAAGAATTGAAAGGAATGGAATGTAAATATGTAATTTTAACTAATAATAATGAAGAAATTAAAATTGTTTTTAATGAAATAATATAATGGAATTTTTTAATTTTATATTATAACTATAATTATTAATTTATTATTATTTTAAATATTTTTATTTTTTTAATATAGCAAAATTAGATTAATTTTAATAATAATATAATTTTTTGTTTTAGTTTAGAGATTTTAATATAAAAATATATATATTTTTAACAAATTTAATTAATAATAATAATTTTTCTTAAAAAAAATATTTATTTACGAATTAATAATGTATATGTATATATTATTATATATTTTTTTTAATAATATATAATTGATTAAATTATATTTTTTAAAATAATATTTTCTATATATAATATATATTATTTTATCAATTATTTTAAATTATTACGTATATCAAATTAATTCTATTAACATTCTATAGGTTATATTTAAATATTTAATTAAATAATATTTTATTATTTTAATAATTTAAATATTATTATTATTATTTTTTAAAAATTAATTATTTTATATTAAATAATTTTAAATTTGTTTTTATATTTAATTTTATTTATTTCTAATAATTTATTATAAATAAATATATATTTTTTTATTTGTTATAAATTATTTAAATATTTTATTTGTTTTATTTTATATTAATAAAATTTCTTATAAATTTGTATTTTAATATATAATTAATTTATTTTCAAATAGTTTATATTTATTTTATTTTCATAATTTTTTAACTTTTAATATATATATATCATAAAATAATGTATTTTTTTTAAATAAATGAAAATAAATATATATATATATATATAAATATTTTAATCAAAAATTAAATGTTATTATTATTTATTGTATTTGCATATTAAAATAATATTTTAGTTATATAATGATAATATTTAATGGAATTCTTAATTTATAAAAATTATTGAATTAAAATTTATAATTATAATTTAACATTTAATATAATAAAAATATATTTATATATAATAATAAATAAAAAATATCTTTTATATTTAATATAATATTAAGAATGTTTAAATATTCAAGGTTAATAAAAATACACTTAATTTTTATATAAAAATTTAAACAATTAATTGTAAGCATCTAATATGATTTTAGTAATATATAATTTAGGAAATAAATTAATCGCTAGTAGAAATTAGAAAATAAATGCTATTTATCAAATAATAAAAAATATAATATTTGCAAAAAAATAATGGTTGTAGTTAGTAATATGTATAATTTAATATATATAAATTTCTATGTATATAAATATATAAATATATATATATTTAATATAAATCAATATATATTTATATATTTTAATTTTTATAATTATATATAAGCATTTTAATTTATATAAATGCATATATTACATAAATTTGTTTACTTTATTTTTTATTTAGAACATTATTTTTTTTATTATAAATAATTGATTATATTTATCAAATTTTATATATATATTTATATTTAATTATGTTAATATTTTTATTGTATTATTTATAATTTTTTGGTATTTATAATATAAAATATTTAATATTTTTTAATTTTATATATAAAAAATTTTATATTTTTTTTATTTTTAATTATTATGGATTAAAACAATAACATATAGCCAAGAATTTTATTATAATAAGAAAATATATTAAATTTAAATAATTCTTTTTTCTAATTCATAGAATATATTAAATAAAAATTTGCTCATAAATTTTTTCGTATTCAAACCTTACAATTATTTAATTAAATAAATTAGTAAACTATATATTTTTTTTCAGAGTTAGTTAAAAAAAATAACATTTTATTATCTTTAGATAAAAATAATATGAATTCAGATTATATTAATTAGAAGAAATAACACCTTTAATAATTATAAATTCATTTTTATTTTCTTTTTATAAAAATAGAAAAAAAATTTATTTTTAATATTGCCTATTCAACATGTTTATATATATTACTATAATTTTTTTTTATATATTTTTTAAGTAACAATGTGTACTAGTATTGTATTGCTTGTTTTTTATGGAGAAGAATAAATATTTTATTAAGAATTATGTTCGAAAAATGATATATAAAACATTTATATAAGATAAAGGTTTTTTTTATATTATAAATTATATCTTTTTAAAAATTTTAAATAAATAAGATTTATTGATAAATTTCCGTTACATAAAAATACTTAAATATATAAATAATTAAATGAAGAAATATATCAAAAATTTAATATTAAAATACCTAAAAAAATACTATTATGAAATAAAGAAAATTATATAAATATTTATTTGTTTGTATTTTATTTTTTAAACAATAATATATAATTCGTATAAATTATATTTAATTAATTTTATTTAGTAATATATGTATGTAAATTTTAAAATAAATAATTAAAAAAAATTTAAAATGATTTAAAAATATATATATATATATATATATATATATATATATATATATATATATTATACTG
>NW_004085997.1:0-5005 GCF_000220395.1 Ichthyophthirius multifiliis
AAATATTTATTTTTTAGGTATCATTAATTTTTATTATATGAATATAATATAGAAATATTAAAAAATAAATTTTTTTAAAGAATTAAATAAATTTAAAATAAATTAAAATAATTTAAATTTTAAAATATATATATTTATTATTTGTATTTTATTTACTTGTTTTTCCTTATTTTACTATTTAATAATTTACACTTATTTAAATAAAATTAATACAATGCATGTAAATATTTTTAAATAAATAGGAAGTACATCTAGAAAAAGTAAATTCTAAAATTATTATTTTTTATAAATATATCAAATAAAATAATATATTTTAAGTATATTATTTTAATTTAATAAAATCAAGAAATTTATTAAATTATTTTTTAATATTTAAATTAAAAAATTACTTTTTTATTTATATTTAATAATTTATATTCATATAATTTAAATAATAATTATTAATAAAATCATTTATAACTTCTTAAATAGCTAATTTAGCTATTAAAACGATCAATAAAGATATAGATTTTGCTGAAAAAAACGAATAAGCTCATATATAAAAATGAAGATATTAATTAATAAATTAATTTACTTTTATATATATAAAAAAATAAAAATATAAAAATTTGTATATTAATTGGATTTCAAGGATACTAAGAATAAATATTAGAAAATAAATATAATGAATTTAATTAAAATAATTAACTTATTTTAATTAAAATTTTAAAATAATAATAAAAAAAAAACAAATTTTAATAAAAATAAAAAAATATAAATTTAAATAAATGAAAAAAGAAAAAATAATTTATAAAATGAATATATATTAAAAAGAAAATATATAAAAAAAATAGCATTCATTAACAAATAAAAAAGTGTGAATTTAGTATTTCAACAGATGATTATAAAAATTTAAACAAAAATATGTTTTCTTTGTTAAAAATATCAAGTAAAATTATAATTACTTGAAAATTAAAAAAAATCATAAAGAAAATATATTTAGTAATAGGAAAATATTATAAAAATATAATAATTATAAACATTAATATATAAAATTTTAATAAATTAAAATTATTTAAATAAAATATTATATTATTTAATATTATTTAAATATATAATATTTAACATAATTTATTAAAATATAAGTATTTTATAATATAATTTAATATCTTTGTTAAAAGAAAAAAGATAAAAAATAAACTATTATTTCTTATATTTATTAGAAAATAAAATATAAAATAAAGACTTAAAATAAAATATTTAAAATTAATAATAATTGTCTTAGAAATATAAATATTTAAAAACTTCAAATTATTTATAAGATATAAAAGAAATTTATTACAATTTTTTAATTAAAGTAATAATAATAATAAAACCATTCATATATTTAAGTTACATTTTATTTAAAAAAATTAAAAATTATGCATTTGAAAAAATGAAAAGATATACAAATTTAAAGAAAAGATTAAATATTTGAAACCTTATTTAATAATAGAGAATTTTATTATAATAAATGAATTTATTTTCAAATGGAAATTAATAAATAAAATAATTTGAAAAATATAAAATTTTAATGATTAATTATGAAGAAAATAAATAATTCATTTATTTGAAATTTACAAAATAATAAATAAAAACAATAATAATTTAACAAATAATATTATTAAATTTTATTTATTTAAAAATATTTTCATTTAATTATATTGAAAATATATAGATATTAATAAATTTGTAATATTAAAATAACAAAAAAAAAATTATTAAATAATCATTATATTAAAAATTTAATTATAGTTTAATATAAATATACTTAAAATAATTAATATAATAATCAAAATATAATATAACTAATAATAAAAAAAAGACTACTTAATAACTATTTTATTATTAATCATCACCTTAAGCCTAAATTAAAAATCTATTAAAATCAACGCATCATATACATCTAGATGTTTTTGGATCAAGATAATGTTTTTCATCACATAATGTGCATATATTACTATTTTCACAATCTAGACAATGATTAATAGTAGTACAACTTTTTTTACATTTAGTATATCTATAAACACCTGGTACATAGTAAACTACTTCGTGATAATCATTAATACAGCCATAACAACTTCCTGTATAAAGACAACCAGTACATCCCTCAGCGCAAGTTAATAGATTAGGATCTGTGATAACATACATACATTATCTATTATAACCGCAATATTAATAGCCAGCATCACATATAATGCATGTTTATGTATTACATCTAGCACATTTACTGTATACATTTTTACAGCTAAGACATTCTGTTATTTTATAACCTTAAGTATTTTCGTGTTTATCATAATAACCATCCTTACAACTTTAACATTCTCCAGATTCAAAACATTCACATCCTTCAGGACAGCTTTTTCAGTATCAAGAACTCTACTAGCGATTTCAAAGCATTATTTACTTTCTTAATCTTATTAATATCCATCTTAACATTATTAACATTCCCCAGATTAATTACATTACAAACATCCATAAGGGCAACCATTTTAAGTTGTTAAAAAATTGGTCAAGGCACCAAATATTAAGATATTTATTATAATTAGTTTTTAATACATTATTTTTTTATATATATTTTTATTAATTTTTTTAAGTAATAAATTAATTATATTTATATATTTACAATCATATATTTATATGAAATATCTTTTTTTTTTCATAATACAATAATTACGTAAATTTGAAAAATATAGTTATTTTTTATGAAATTAATAATGAAAATATTTATTTATATTTGGCTTTTTAATTTAAATAATAAATATCTATTTAATAGTAAAAAAAATATTTTAATTAATATATATAATAGTTAAATTTTTTTTTTTTTTAAAAAATGATTTATATTTACAAATTGATTTAATAAAAAATAAAATTAAAATATAATTATATCTAAATAAATATAAAAATAATTTAAATTTACTATAAATTATTTATAAATAAAAAACACATAAAAAAATAAAATTAAAACATAAATTCTATTTATTTTTATTTTAATGATTATTGAAAATATAATAAAAAAATAAAAAAAAAAATTTTTAATATATATATAATCAAATCTATTTTTTTTTGATTTATATTAATTAATAAATATTACCATAAATTTATATATTAAAAAAATCTTATAATAAAATATATATTAAAAAATATTTTTTTTATAAATTATTTTATATTTTTTCTATATATTATTAACTATATAAAAACTAAAAATAATTTAATTATATTTTATTTATATGTTTAATAATTATATATTAAATATTTTATTTATTTATTATAAATATCATTATTATTAAACAAATTTCTTTAATTTTTTATATTTCAATATTATCTATTTTTTTTTTTATTTTATTTTTTTAATATTTTTAAAATAATACAATTTATAGAATATTATAATTATTAATATTAATACAAATTTTTCTAATTTTCATGTAAATATAATAATTTAATTAATAATAAATCATAAATATTAAATGTATATAAAATAAATAAATAACTAAAATTAATATTTATATATATTAAATTTTATTCTTTATAAATTAAATAAACTTATTTTAAAAATTTGTTAATTAATTTTTAAAAATTAGATTATCTAAATATACATATATTTACTTTTTATTATTATTTATTGATTTAATTATATTTGTGTTGTTTATATATATTTTTTTTTTAATATTTTTTTTTTTTTTTGTATTTTATTAATTAATTTTTTTTTTCCCTATTAATATTCCTTTTAAATATTTTAAATAATTTTTATGTTATTAAAATGGATTATTGATAAGGAAATCATTATTATAAAATTAAATATTTTGGAAATAATTATTTATTTAATAATAATTGGAAAATAAATACATAACTAAAATATTAATTATTTGTTTTTTTTTCAATAATATTATGTTTTTTATATAATGTAAAGATATAAAGTGTTATAAATATATTACTATAAATTATAGTGAAGATTAATTAATAAATAAATTTATATATATATTAAAAATTTTTCTATAATTTTAAATAACATATATAAATTATATATATAAATAATAAAAAGATACAAATAATAATCTTATATATAAAATAATTTTTAATTTAATATATTAAATCAAAAATAAAAATTATTTTTATATATATTAAAATATATTATTTTTATAATCATATGTATTAATATTTATAAATTATATATATTTATACATATATATAAATATAAATTTATATAAATTTATAATTTTTTATATATATTTTATAAATTTTATTTATAAAAAGATTTTATTTACCACTTTTTTAATAAACTAAATAAATTCATATTTATACAAAATTATTTATATAATTATTAATATTTTAAATATTATAATTTAATTTATATAAAAATTTAAATTTTTAAAATACCAATATATACAAAAAAAAAATATTATAAATTAATAAAATACAATAAATAATAATCTTTATTAATATATTAAATAATGTATATTGATAAATTCTAAAATTTTAATATATATATCGAAATTGTATAGAAATAAAAGAATACTAAAAGATAATGTAGACAATGTAATAGAAAAAAATAGAAAAAAAATTAAAAATGACTAACCTCTTTTTTAATAATTAATAAGACTAAGCCTATAAATAAAAACAATAACAGATTAATGCATAATATATTAAAGATTTTTAAAAAAAAACGTAAAATAAAAACTATTATATAAATATTATGGAAAATTCATAGATTTATTTGTAAATACTCTTCAGCAGTAATTATACATTAATAATGAAAATAAAAATATTTATGATTTTAAGTTTAAAAGTGAAAATAGAAAGAACAACTGAATTTAATTAAATCATATATTTATTTTATATGGAAATTTTTAAATATGAATAATAAATTTGTAGTTTACTTACTTTTGGAAGAATAAAATATAACTTATCAAAATAAAAAAAAGTAAAGTATAATTATAAAAGATAAAAATATATAAAATATATATATATATATATATATATATATTTA
>NW_004085996.1:0-32920 GCF_000220395.1 Ichthyophthirius multifiliis
TGGGTGGGGGGGGGAAAAAAAACGAAAATTAATTATTTTTACGCCATTTTTATTTTATTTATTTCATCATTTTTATCATTTATTATTTAGTTTCTGTTTTTGTTTTCTTATTCTAGTTATTTTTCTCTTTTTTAGAATGCTAATTACTATTAACCTATTTCTTTATCATTTTTCATATTATTATCATATAATCTATATTAATTAAATATATAATTTATTATTTTATATTAAATATATATATTTGATTTATTAAATGATCTATTTTACTTTTATTTTAATTAATCTATTAAATTAATTTTTTAATTTAAGTTTTATTTAATGTCTTAAATTTGATTTTCTAAAAATTTATTTTATTCTTGTAAATTTTCTAATTAGTTTTCTTTATCTTAATTTTAAAGAGATAGTTCATTTAGACTTTTTTGTTTAATAAAAATTATAAATATTATTAATGTTTTGTATATAAAATATACTTTTTGTTTAATTAATTTAATTAATCATTTCTATCTTCAAGTTATTATAAGATATATTTATTCTCAGTTTGTAATTATTTAATTTTTTTTAATTTTATTAATCTTATTCTTTGTTATTTTTTTCGATCTAATTATTATTTTCATTATATCTGTTTATTATTAAATTTATTAAAATTAAATAAAAAATTACGTATTTTTCATTTAAATAATTTAATTATCTTTTTAATTTAAAGCTTCTTTTAACTCGTTATTAAGTTTTTCTGCATGTTCTTTTTAGTTTAAAATATTTTCTATTTCATGTGCTTTTAAATTATTTTAAAGATTTAATTCATTAAGACTGGGTAAAATATATATATATATATATATTTATACATATATATATATATATAATTACGCCATTTTTAATTAATTTAATTCTTCTTCATTATCAGTTAAATTTTAATTTAGTTATTAATTTTATAAATCTAAATATAATAATTTCTTTTCATAATCTAATTTTAAATCTTTTAATTTATCGTCATTTTTTAAGTTTTAATCATTTATTCTTTTTATTTATTTGAAAAATTTATAAAACATAAAAAAATAATTTTACGTTTATTTCATTTTTTTAATAGACTCAACTTTATCTTAATTTTCTTTTTGTAAATCATTAATTTATACTTCTAATCCTTTTTATAATCTTATATATTATTAATTTCATTATTCTTTTAATTAATTATTGTATCAAGATCATCCAATCTTTATATATAAATATGTAAATGATAAATAATTTAATATATATATATATATATATATATATATATATTTATTAATATTTATATATTTATTTAAGTTTTTACTAATATAAAAGTTTTTTAATCTCATCTTCTTTATCTTAAATAGTTTCTTTTAATTTGTTATTCTCACTTTCAGCTTGCATTTATTTTCTTTAAGCTTTTAATTCTTAATCTTTAGATTTTTAATTGTTTAATAAGTTTTATTCTTATAATCTTTTAATAAATACGAATATATATTTAATTGAAATATGTATAAATTTACGCTTATTTTAGTTTGTTGACTTTATCTTCTTTTTAATTCAAATTTTCCTTTTATTCTAATAATTTATTTTCCAATTAATTTTTTTATTCTTAAATTCCATTAAATTCTGTACATTTAAGTTCATTTTATAAAACAAGTTCATTAATTCTTTAAATATATATATTTAAGATTATTTATATATTTTATTTATTTTACTTTTTTTAAAGTTTATCTATTTCGTCATCTTTTTCTTAAATCATTTGATTAAATTATAAATTTTCTTAGGCATGTTTTTATTATAAATTTTAATTTGCAAGTTCTAGATCTTTAGATTTTTGGTTATTTTTAGCATTAAAATCAAGTAAACTATAATATATTTTTGTAAATATTTTTTGTTTGTTTATTTTTTTACTTTTATTTTAATTATTAGATTTAATCCTCTTTTTAATTAATGATTTTTTATAATTATTAATTTTGTTCTTCTATTTATTTTTTTAAATCTTAAACATTCTATATTTCTCCTTATTTTAAATCTTATTATGTATTACAATGTTATATTCTAAAATTAAAATAAAAAATTTTCAAATAAGAAAAAATTTTTACTCTTAATCTAATTCATTTATTATATTTTCTAGTTCTGCAATTTTTTATTAAAGATTTTATTTTTCTTTATCTGATTATTACTTGTTTTTCTAATTTTAAACTTCTAATTCTTTTAATTTATTTGCATTATAATTATTTTAATCTTTAATACTATATTTTTATTTAACAAAAAAAATATAAATAAGATTTTTTTTACTTTTATTTAAGTTTATTAATCTATTCTTCTTTTTAATTTAATTATTTATCTAATTCTTTTTTATTATTTTCAAATAATTTATTATTTTTTTCGGCTTCTTATTTAAGTTCTTCTATTTCTATAGCATTTTAATCATTAGTTTCTTAAAGTCTATATATATATATATATATATATATATATATATATATATATTTATATATTTATATATTTATATATTTATATATTTATATATTATTACTTCTAAAGCAATTGTTCAACTTCATCTTCTTTTACCTTTAATTCATCTTCTAGTGTAATACATTACTAATTCAATATTTCTAATTTTTAGGCATTTTAGATATTTTCTTTATTTTTTTAATCTTATGTATTTTTTAAGCTGATAAATAATATTTAAAATAATATTTTTTTAATAAGTAAATAAAAAAATTTATTTTATTTTTTACTTTTTTTTGTTTTTTCTAATTCGTCTTTTTATTAATCAAAATCTCTTTTTAATTATTCCAATTATTTTTGGAGATCTTCGTTTTCTTATGATTTTTTTTTTTATTTCTTTTTAATTTTTCTATTTTTTCTTCATTTATTTCATTTAGTTTTGCACATTCTTCTTATTATTATTTAATATCTTATAAAGCATTATCCAATCTTTTTTTCGTTAAAACAAAAATAAATATATAATATATTACAGTCTTTTTAATTTTTCAATTTCCTAGTCTTTTTATTTTGAATTATCACTAATTTAACTTAATTTAGTTTCTTTTTCTTTTTTTTCAATTTCAATAATAGATATTTATTCAGTAATAGTATATTCTTATTATTCACACATTTATTTCCAGTATTCAATTTCTTCATCTTTTGCTGCAAAAAGCTCCAAAAGATTATTTGTTCCTTATTTCCAATCTTATTTAGGCAATTTAGGAGGATTTTTACCCAAATTAATATTAGGAACTACTGTTGTTGTTTTTATTACATAACTTGCGGGTGTATCTATATTTTAGGATCGCTTCATAAATTAAGAACCTGATAAATTAGAATCACTTCTATCGTGTTGGTTCTCTACAAGTTCATCTGTAGTCTTTTTATTTGTTAGTTGATTTGCACTCTGACTGATAATTTAGTTTAATTCGCATTATAAATCACTATTATTATGGTCCTCACCTTAATAACTCATTTTATTTTTATTTGATAGATATTTAATATTTTTTTAATTAATATAGATATTTTAATAATATATATTTTTTAAAATTATAATTTCTGTTTATTTTTATATATAAAATTATATAAATTTATTTCATGTTTTTTCTTCTTATTTTTTTGTTTTTTTTTTAGTGAAATTAATATATTTAAAATATTCAATTTTTTTGTTTCATATAATCATCATTTATATTGACTTTTTTTTATAAAGGAAAAATTTTAATTTCAAATTTAAAAATAAAAAAAAATAAAAAAATATTTTTTAATAAAAATATTTTTTTTCTGAAATTTTTTAATGAGAAAAAAAAAATTATTTTTTGTATTTTTAATTAAAATTTTTTTATGATTTTTAATTAACAAAATTTTTTTTTTTAATAAAAAAAGATTTCTAATAAATAAACTATAACTTATTTAATAAATATATATATATATTATATTAATATATAATAAAATTATTACAAAATAAAATTATATAAAAAAAAAAAATATATAAAATGAATAATAGAATAGAAAACTTTGTTAATTAAAATTAAGACAATTAGCTATTAAAAGAAAGTTTATACATCAAAACAAATTATACTAAATAAAATATACATAAAAATAAAAGGTTTAGAAGTAGGTTCAATACCTTTATTACATCCTCATAATCATAAATTTAGAAATCGTTTAAAAAATTTAGAGTTAGATCCAAAAGGAGGCATATATGTATAAAAGTAAAAAAATAAACTAATAAGAATAAAAAATATAATAAAATTAAAGTTATTTACCAGCTAAAATACGCGCGGGTTTAACTTAATAAAAATTTTAAGAAGGTCATTTAAAAAAGGATTTATTTAATTAAAATTTACCATTTTAAAATTATGAACATTGGTTAAGAGTCCGCTAAATATAAAAAGAAGGGCCTTCTTTGAGAAATGGTTTATAAAGAAGAACCGAAAATGAACAGGTAATTGACAGAATTAAAAAATTAGAATATTTAGATCATACATAAAAAGATACTAAAATGATTTTTTATCCAGATTGGAAACCTAAAAATAAAAATAAATGGATTTAATCGAAAAATTTCGATACAACTACATTACTTTACTAGGGACATAAATATGACCCACCATGGTTAGAGTATCCTTTGAGATTTTAACATTTAGGAAATAAATATGAGGATGGTTATGATAAAGTTGGAGAAATAATATATAGATTTAGAAATAAAAAAAAGAAGTTATTTTTTTTAATTATATAAAAAAATATATATATATTTAGTGCAAAAGACCTAATTTTATAGGAACTATACACAAAGATATAAGTGGCTAAATGATGCATATATCTTAGTCTATTAGAACATTTAAAAGTTAATAAGCATTAAGAATTCCTTAAGATTATAATGAATATAGTATAAATTAAAAATTGAATTGTTATAAAGATATGTTAGTATATACAAAAAGTATAGATCATTAGGTTCCTTAGCATCATAGTTAAAAGTTTATTTTTTTTCAAAATATAAATATATATATAAATATATATAAATATATATAATATATATATATATATATATATATATATTTAGTAAGAGATCTTTATAAACCAAAAATTTAATGCCAGTAACTCCTAAAATATTTAATAAAACTTTAAAACATTTTAACTTGACTTTAAATACACCAGAATAAGAATAATAAGAAAAACTTTAAAAATTAAATTTAAAGTAATTTTTCTATATATATTTTTTATTTAACAAAAAAATATAATAATAGTCAAAGCTTTTAAAATTAAGAAAAGTTTAATTTTTTTAAAAGTTTTGGAAAAATTAAGATAAATCTTCTAAAAATACTTTTGTTAGTTAAGTTGATTCTTAGTATTCAACTACAAAGTCTATACCATATTCTGCTTTTTAGAGTTAAAAAATACTTATAATACATAGAAAAATTTATAAAATACGATGAAATTAGATAAATATTATTAACCAAATAATGAAGAAATAAAATAAATTGTCGATTAATATTTTTGATCATCAAATTCGAAAAATATAAAAAATATATATATTATACTTATTTATTGATATTTTTTATTATAATATATACGATTATGCATTAAAAATTTATTAAATTTTTATTTATTATTAATTCATTTTTTCTATTTACAAAAATAAAATAAAATAATTTAAATTATAAAATCTAATTTTATTGAATTATATATTTTAGATATAGATATAACATCAGATAATATTATTTTAAATGATATTTAAGTTAAAGATACTTTATATAATGAAGACAATACATTTAAATACAGATTATAATAATAATGAATAATAAAATATATGTAATTTATATTTTTTGATGTCTAAATCTATAAATATAATCTTCTTATTTGTTTTTATTTTTTTTTAATTAATTTATAAATATTTCAAAATTAAAATGATAACATAATAGAAGAAAATAAATGCAAAAAAACCTTAAAATTTTAATATTTATATACATAAAAAATACGATTAGAATGCGAATAAAATATATAAAGAAAATATTGTAAAATTAAAGGTTTAATATAAGTTTTTTTATAATAACAATTATTAATTACTCCTTCTTCTGTTTTTACGAAATTTTATATAAATAGACTATATTTAATTGTTTAATTAAGGAAATTTTTTTATATCATATAAGAGTTTATTTAAAGGAAAATATTTTATGTTTTTATTTTCATAATTAAATAATTTATTTCAGAAAAAATTAAACAAAATAATTATTGAAGAAGTAAATACAAGTTTGTATTACGTTTTTTTAAAATATATAAATAAAATAATATGAAAATAAGTCCAAGAACTAAACATTTAAATAAAGGCAATTTTGAAAATTCTTTAAAATTAAAAAATCGATTAATAAATTCTATAATAAAATAATTCTTGTTAAATTATAAAAAAATATTCATTTGTATTAATGTTCTAATTTATAATAATTTTTTAAATTAAAATTATATAATATTAAATTGTTATTTTTTAAAATATATATATAATTTATATAAAGCAAACTGTCTATAAATTTAAAATTATTTAAAAAAATTATATATATATTATAAAATAATAAAAAAAAGCTATTTTTATTAAAATTACTTAATATATTTATATATATTTTTTCTTGATTATATTTATACGGTTAATGCTCATTTAAAAAATTATTTTACCTAGAAATATAAATAGTAAATAAAAAAGTCTAACTTTTAATTAAAATTAAGAAAAAATTATAAAGAACCAAATTAAATTCTGAAAAACCAAAAAATAGTATAAAATGTAAAATATAATGCATTTATTAAAAATCAAGAATAAAAGCAATATACATAAACATTTTCAAAAAAGTAAATGAAAAATGAAAAATAAAATTAATTATAATAAATGCCATGTATTGAAAAATATATTTTTAATTAAATGACAAATAATAAAAAAAATTCAGAATAAAAAATTGATAATGTATATTTTTAGAGAGCTTTATGCAAATCATAATAGAAAACTAAAAAATATATATATAAATAAATTTAAACAAAATTTATCCCTTTTATGTAATAAAGATAAGAAAAAGTAAAATTTACTTAAAGTGAAAAATAAAGTTTATAAGAAACAAAATGTTAAAGTGAGAGAATATTAGGAAATAGTAATTAAGAAAATTAATAGGATTTTTTATATATAAAAGGATATGTTGATCATTTTAATTTTAAAAGTGATAGTAATATCGTTATTAAATTAAAAAATGATAAAATAAAGGAAAGAACAAAGGGTTTTAGCTTTATAGAAGATAATTTTTAAAAAGGTAAATTTTTATAGGAGAAAGAAAAGAAATTTTAAGAAAAATATAATAAAATAAAAAAATCATAAATTTAAGAAGTCTTTAGTTTAAAAAAAAAGAAGCTTTTAGGGGATAAATTTTAAATATTAGAACAAATCAAAAATATAGACTAAAAAAAAATTATTAAAATTAAATAATTACCTATTTAATCTTATTCTTTAAATCCAAAAGAATATCTATAGTCTAAATAATTTTTAAAATTAGATAACTTTAGACAAAGATTCAAAACCGAAATGAATAAATACTTTTCATCTAAAAGTGAACACAAAATAGAAACTAAACATTGTGAATAGTCGTGTTAAACTCATTTCAAAAATAACGATTATGTTTAATTTAGTCCATGGATAAATAATTTACAAGATGATTCTAATTATGATTTTATTTAATATACTAATTTAGATTGATATTATATTAATTTATTTTCTATAATAATTATTATATTATGTATAACTTATTTTTTTCTGTATTTATTATTTAAAACTAAATTAGCAATAACAAATATAACTATTATAGCATTGTTTATATGAATTTTTTTATTTTATTAAGTTTTTAAATTTAATTACAAGAAAAAATCAATCAATTTATCCAAATAAAGTCCCAGAAACTTAAGATATTCATATATTATTTATTTATTATATATATTTTATATTTTTTATAAATATTCTATTGAAGGTTATATATATTTAATTAGTTAAACTTATTTAAATTTTAAATTTTAAGTTCTTTAAATGTATTCTTAGTTATATAGGAATATGTCCCAGAATATAATTTTGAAATATATTACAGAAAAAATTGAAAAAAAAGAAAAAAGAATATAATATAATATAATCAAATAATAATATAAGTATATTTATAAAAAAAAATGAAAAAACTAAATATATTTATTTTTTATATAATATAAGTTTAAATTAATTTTGTTTTGTTTTGATAAAACATCATTTTTTAAGCTTTTAATTAACTTCAATAAAACTTATTTTAAAAAATAATTATAATTTATTATATATAAATAATTTTTATGCTTTAGTTTTACCTTTATTTTACTTTTTCTCCATTAATTATTGATTTATTTAAATTCTTTATAAATAATTAAAAAAAAAAAAAAAAAAATTATTTTTTTAATAAAAATATTTAAATATTTGTTTTTAAGATAAAATGTTTACATCTGAAAAGCTTTATATTTCCTTTTCATATTTAACATAATCTTAAATTAAATTTTCGAATATCTAACAAATATAAAATACATTATTAATAAAAGATTAATTAGAAAAATACTTTTGTATTAAAACTTTAAACAGTAGATTCTATTTAATTAGAAACTGTTTAAATCATATTTGAACATGCTTGTATTAAATCTTAATTTTACATAAAAAAAAAAATAGTTATTATTTATATGATTATTTTTTATTTTAATTTTTATATGTATGTAATTATTTTTTATAGTATTAAACAAAAATATTATTTTTTTTTTTTTTTCAATAAAAATATTTTTTTTTTTTCAATTTAATTATAAGATTTTATTTTCGATTTTTTAGCATCTTTTTTTATTCTATAATTATTTATAAGATTTTATTTGTGAATTTTTTTATTTTAAAAAGACTCTTTTTTGCAAATTTTTTATAATTTTTATAATTAGTTTATATAATTTAGCTTATTTTAATCTTCTATATCCTATACAACATCTTAGTAATATTATAAATAAGCTTAATTAGCAGTTTTCTTTAAACTAAAGTTATTTTTAAGCTTTTCGACACAGGAATATCGTTAACTTTTTGATAATTACATTTTTATTTTTATATTTTCCTTCTATATTGGATAATCGAAAGGCAATAGAATATCATCTTAATTTTTTATATGATACTTTTGTTTATTATCTTAATGAACATTATGATTTTAGTGCTTTTTCAAGCGAGTAATTTTATTAATATAGTCTAACTAGGCTTCAAAATAATCCTAAATAAGCCTATTTTTTCAATTTAATTTTAAATTTGTTTAATTCTTTATTCTTTATCTGGTTTTGAAGATTCATTTTCAATCATTTTTATTTTCTAATAATCATATAAATATTAATAAAATTCAGTAGAATACTATTAATTGCCTTAACTTTAATAATTTTTAGAGAATTCATCATTTTGATCTTTTTTATTAATTAAAGGGAATTTTAAATTTTTTTCATCGTTAGATGCAAAGCTAAAAATTTATTCACATAATTTATTAAAAATTTATTCTTCATCAATATATTAAATATTCTCATTTAAAGGATTATAATAATAATCTGATATATTTTCTAATACATCCTTAGGTAAATATAAATATATATATATATATATATATATAATTATATATATCATTTAAAAATTTATTTTTTATATATTTATTATCTTATTTTTTTATTTATTTTAAATAATATATAAAAAATTTATAAAATAATATAATTTATTTAATATATTATTTATTTACTTTTTAAAATTTTTTTTCTAAATTTTAGAGTTATTTTAATTTTTATTATTTTATTTATGTTTAATCTTCCGTATTTTTTTATTATTAGTTATCAGTCATTTTATTATCAGATTTTACAATTAAAGATTATGTTATTTTATCGTCTTTTTTTTCGAGATTTTCTATATTCACGCTTGTTTTTTATGATTTTTAAAAATTTATTTTCTTTTTATAAGTATCTGCTATATCTTTAAATGATAATATATTTTAAATTCTAAGTCTTTTGGAATAGTCCTATCCAAAAATCACTTTTAGTAATTTCAAAACATTTTAATTTACCGATATTAGCTATTAAATTAATTAATTATCAAATAATTTTTAATAACCATTTTAAATTGATAATTTAAGGTCCTAATGCATTTTTTAAAGTATATTTTTGCCTTTAATTTGTTCTTATTAAAGGGTATGAAGCCAATTATTTTCTATTTTTTTGTTTTAGTAATCATCTATTTTCTTTTCGAAACTTTATAATGTTTTATTATTGTTATTTATACTATATTAATTAATTAATTTAAGATTTTTTTATATTTAAAGTATTGATTTTTTCTAAATAAGCCTCTGTTTTTCACTAAATTTGACTTATACTTGCTCTATTTAATTCTGGATTTCCACAGCTTTTTTTTATGAATTGAAATTTTAGATTTCTCTGTCTATTTAGTCTATGTCATTTAAGATCTTTTTTGGTAGAATTATTTTATTGTTTTTGCGGATATTATTTTATTAATTTTCGTTAAATTTTGTTAAATTAATTAACATATTTTGACTTTTCTCTAATAATTTTTCCTAGTTTTTTTTCCTTCTTAAACTATTTTGTACTCTATTTTATTACTAGCGTTCTTATGTATTATCGGATTAATGAATATTATAACAAGTTGGCATATATGGGTGTCTTATGTGGATTTTTTAAACTAAATCAGGCATATAGTCTGTCCGGATAAAATATTAACCATTATTATCGAGTTCTGCTTTTTTAGTTTGGTTTTATCGGACTAAAGAATCAAATTTTTATTGAATATTCATGTGAAATAAAATAAATATTAATATATATATATATTATATATATAATTAAATAAAAAAATAATTATTATTATATAATATTTATTAAATATTTTTTTTTATAGAAAATAAATATATTTTTAATAATTCATAAAAATTTTAAAATATGAAAATATATATTATTATAAAAATAATTTAATTAATATAAGTATAAGAAATATTATTGCATAATAAATAATTATTTATATAAAATGTTAATATATATATATATATATATATATATATATATATAAATATTTATATATATAATTTTTAATATTAAGAATTTTTATTTTAATATAAATGAGGAATTTCATTGAATAAAATTTATAAATTATAAAAAAAACACATTTTATTTTTATTATAATAACAGTTTATATTATATATATATATATATATTATTTACTTTATTTTAATATTTTATTGTTGATTAAAAATAATAATTGTTTTATAATATTAAAAAAAACATTATAATTATTTATATGCATATATATTATTATTTTATTTTTAATATAAATAAAAATATATTTATGTCAATATTTTCAAACTCGGTAAATGCTTCGTTTTAAGGCGCATATTCTATAGGAAAATCATAAAGGCGTAAATTTATTATAAAATAAATTATAAAATAATAAATAAAATTTAAATAAGCTAATATTTTCAAAAACAATAAAAATCCTGGTCCCGGATATTATAAAACAAATTAATCTACAATTAATACATCTAAGCAACCAGAATGGGAGTAATTTTTATTTTAAAAAAATTATTAATATAATATTAAATAAAGAATACCTAAATCAAAAAGATTAAATATTATTAATTAATATGATAATCCTCCTCCAGGAGCATATAAATTTAAATCATTTATAGTAAATATAAATAAATATATATATATATATATATAATATATATATATATATATATATATATATATATATATTACTGATTATAATTATCAAAGGGTGAAGGTTTAAAAATATCGATTTCAAAACCTGTCGAAAAACCTAAAGAATATAATGTTTTAATTGGTCCAGGGACGTTTTATATATATTAACATATTTACTTTAAATCATATTAAAAAACAAATTAGTTACGATATAAAAAAAGGTTTATAATATTAATACTCATCACCAAAATTTTCATTTTAATATAAACCTTAACTTTTAACAAATGAAAATAATTAAACTCCTGGTCCTGGATAATATTTTAATTAAGAAATATGCAAAATTAAAGAAAAAAGGCTTTCTACTGTTAAAAAATTATTAATTGATTAAAAAATAACTCCAGGTCCAGGAGAATATAATATAGATATCTATAAACCAAAAGAAGTTAATTTTTAGTAAATAAAATACATTTATACATATAAAATATATACATATATATAGATTTGCTAAAAGTAAACGTTTATTAGACAAAGGAAGTGATACACCTGGTCCTGGAGAATTTAATTTATAGTAAAATATAAGTGAAAATAGAAAAAACTTTACTTTAGGACAAAAATATACATAAAAAGCATATACATAATCTAACAATCCTGGACCTGGATAATATGATTTAGAATAAAAATTTAAAAAATCTTTGTTTACAATAGGTTAATCATAAAGGTCAAAAATAGCCAATAGTTAATAAACTCCAGGACCAGGCTCATATGATTATAGCTCTACAAGAATTAAGAGTTAAACAGATTAAAGTACTTAGTAAATATATCCTATGTATATAAATATATAATAAAATATATAGTTATATATTTGGAAATATATATTTCTTTATATATAAATACATATATTTATAAATAAATATATATTTTAATATTTATGTATATTTATTTACATAAATATTTGTTTATATAATATTATTTTATTATTATTAAAAAACAATATATATATTTTTTAAATATTTCTATTTTTCTGTTTGTCTTTATTTATATATATATATATATAGAAACAGAGGTTTAGGATATTCAAATAGAGCTGATTTATTCAAAAATGATTAATCTCCAGGTCCAGGAGAGTATTTTTTTTTTTTTTTTTGGAATATTAAATAATTTTTTTCTAGTTATAATTTAGGAACTACTATAGGTAAATAACCCAAAGTAACTCGTTGCTCATAATTGAATATAAGTAAAGAAAAAAATAAAGTCGAATTTCCTGGCCCTGGTTAATATAATGTTGAATAAAACAATTAAAGTAATTTTTTTTCAAAAGAAATAAAAAAATAAAATTAATAATAACAATAATAATATATATATATATATATTTAGTAAATTATAAAGGGATAAAAATTAAAGGAAAATATTCTTATTAAGATAAAAACTATGTACCAGGGCCTGGTTCATATAATCCTAGTTTTGGTTTAGTTTAATCACCTAAATTTAGTTTTAGTTAATCTTAAAGATATAAACATAATATATAGGATTTATTTATGCCTTGTCCTGGATAATATGAGATTGGAACAATGATAGCTAATATACCTACTTATTTATTAAAAAAATGAAAAACATAATTGATTAATTTTTGTTAAAAATATCAAAAAAAAATAAATAATATTTAATATAAAAATAATATAAAAAATTAAATATATATATCATAAAATAAAAATATGTTTTAAAATAATTTATTGAATATGTTTTAAAATAATTTATTGAATATAATTAGTCTTAATTTTATTCAAAGCCATATTGAATAAAAATATTAAGAGTTCAAACATTAATATAATATGTAATATTTACGTTAAATATTCTTAGTTTAAATTATTGGAAAAATTAGCGCCTTTATTATTATGATGATTTTTTGTTTTAATTTAAAATAAGTTCAAATAATAATGGGAATAAATATTATATTAATGATACTTTTATATGTTTTTAGCTAAAAATACTTTCGTATAGTATAAATAATTACTTATTCAATAAATTTAGTTATATTAATTTTATTAACAGAATTCTGGTATTTAAATCCTCAATATAATATAGAAAGCAAAACCATTTTATTTTCAGTTTCCTATATAGTATATTTGCAAGTAATAATATCTAATATCAATAAATGGTACATTAAATTCATTATTTTCGTAGGAATGTCCGAATATATATGCTCACGAATCGAAAGATTATATGTAAATCCGATTCTATTAGTTATTTAATTCATGTATTGTGCTTGTATATATTTAGAAGAAAAAGAAGTCCGAAATAGGTTTTATAATATACATAAGGAAGTAAAAATAAATGAAAACTTCCGAAATTTATTTAAGAATATTATCCCATGTAGCATTTTTGTATGCACCTAAAATTAAAATGAACTTTAAATTTAATTCTGTAATTCAAAATGTATTGAAGATTTAGATATTAAAAATGAAAATGAAATAATTTAAAGAATTGATTTATTTAAAGACCTAATTAAATACAACTCAATTATAAATATGAAATTTTAAAAAACTGCCTCGAATAATAATTATTAGAGATATATTACAAATAATGCTAATATAAATTTAAATAATAGACAATAATAATATACTACTTCTTTAAAATGTATTATATTAGAAAAATTAAAAATTAAAAATGTTAATTATCTAGATACAGAATAAAAACCGGATATTTATTTAAATACGAAATATGAAAATGGATTCCAAGACATAAGATATTTTGATTTAAATATAGTAAATTGTTAATGGGATAATAAAGATGCGGCATTAATAGTGTTAAATAACATTTCTTAAAAAGTAATGAATTAAAGACAAAATACAATCGAAGAACATAAACATAAAATTCTTTCTACAATAACTCATAATCTAAAGACACCTTTAAATGGAATTATTTTATTACTTTAGTGTGTTTTGCAATAAGTACCAAAAAATCAAGCAGATTTATTTTTTATTTTGTAAGATATTTATACAAATAGTGAACTTTTACTTTCTATGATTAATGATATATTAGATTTTACAAAAATTCAAAAGGGAGATTTCTAATTACTTGTTAGAAAGTTTTAAATACAGGATATGTTGTAAGAAATAAAAGAACTATTTAACACTCAAATATGCAAAAAAGACTTATTACTAATAATTGATATTGAAGAACTTATAAATACAACTTTTAATACAGATTATTAAAGATTTAAATAAATACTAATTAATTTAACAGGAAACGCTTTAAAATTTACTTTTTATGGTCACATAAAACTTTCAATGAGAGAATGTGGCTTTGATTCTAATGTTATAGAAATTGATGTTATAGATACAGGAAATGGAATACCAAAAGAAGTTTAATATAATATTTTTTAAATGAAAAATCTTTTAGCAGAAAATAGTATATTTGATAAAAAATAAGGTAAAATGAATATATATATATATATATATATATATATATATATATATATATATATATATATATATATTTATATTAATATATATATAAATATTTTATTAAATTTTATTAAAGGAGCAGGAATTGGTCTTTCCATATGCCAATCTTTAATTGAAAAAATGGGTCCTCAACCAAAAATATTTATTTAATCAATAGAAAATTAAGGAACTAAAATATCGTTCTATATATATCGTAATATATAGAGAAAAAGTGCGACATTATATAAAAGGGAAATTGAATAAACTAAACAATTTAAACAAAGACTATCAATGGGAACTAAATTAATGAATAATATAAAAAATTAAAAAAAAACTCTATTTTTTATATTAGTAATAATCTTGAAAAAAAGAATCTATATAAAAAAAATGATATAATAAGTAAAAGTATAGATTCTAATTGTTTTTTATTTAAATAAGCTTTTTAAAAGACAAGTATTAATATAAATAATAGTTTTTCGTCTATAAATTAAGAGTTTGATGTTTAAAACAATATAGTTCCTCCGATTTTTACATAGTAATTTTATAATTAAATTAGTTATAAAAAGCTTACACATAATAATATTAATTCCAATGATGCTTCTTCAAATATGCAATAAAACTTAGTTTAAAATAAAAAAATAAAGACTTTCTAGAGATGAATGATTTTGCTAATGTAAAATTAGTGTAAAGTAGTTATGTTTTATAAAAAAACCGGAAGAAATAGTATCAAAAGAAGAAGGCTTGAATATTATTAAAAAGATTTTAGAAAATAAAAAAATATTAATTGTAGACGATACTATGTTCAATATAATAGCATTAAAAACACTCTTAATTTCAAATTCTTAAAAAAAAATACAAGTATTTGAAGCCTATAATGGATTACAAGCAGTTGAAATGGTTAAAAATAATTAGAATTTTTACTTTGATTGGATTTTTATGGATGTTAATATGCCTGTAATGAGTGGTTTGTAAGCTACAGAGTTAATAAAATCAATTAATTTTTAATAAAAAATTATTATTGTTACGGCTTTTTCATGTGAATCAGATAAAAAAGAATGTTTAGATTCAGGAGCGGATGGATTTATAACTAAACCAGTAAAAATTTAAGATTTAGCTTTTTAACTTAATATAATTAATAATATAAATAATAAATTTAATAATAAAATTATTTGATTTTGATATTAATTTTTTATTTATATCATATTTTTATTATTATATATAAATAAAGTAATAATAAAAAATAATAATTAATTTCTTTAGTATAAAAATATATATTTTTATTAATATATTTCTTAATAATATTTTTAATTTATTTTATAGCAATGTTTATATTTATATTGAAAAAAATATTTTAATAACAAAATAAATTTATAATTTTTATATATTATATTTTATAAATTTATTTAGGTTAATTTTTATATTTTAAATATATAAATATATATTTATATTTAATATAAGTTTTTTAATATTAATAAATTTAAATTTTAAATAAAAATAATATTTAAACCTTTAAATAATATAATTTTTATTAAAAATATTTATAAAGAAAAGTTTGCTTGTTTATAATTTTTAACAATTTTATTAATAAATAAAACATATTTATAAAAAATTTTTACATTATAAATTAAAAAATAAAAGTTATAATTAAATATGATAAATTTAAAAATAAAAAAAAATATTATAAATTAAAAAATTAAAAAAAATAATCGTATTGTTATATTAATAACAATATGATTATCAAAATTTTAATTAATATTATTATTATTATTATTATTATTATTATTATTATTATTATTATTATTATTATTATTTATTTATTTCAATAATTATTTTTATAATTATTTTATATTTATTTTTTTAATTATTATTTTAATTATTATTATTATTTTTTTAATTAATATGTAATAGATTTTTTATTTATTTATTATTAATTATTATATTTTTTATTAATATTTTTAATTAATTTTAAATTTATATAATATATATTTTATTATATATATTTATAAATTCTTATTTATAAAAATATTTTTAATTTTTTTTTTTATTATTTTTCTATATTTTTTGTTTTTTTTTATTCAATTTAATTTTCCAGTACATTTTGGATCACCACAATTACATACTAATTTTTCTTCTTCTATATCAAAACAATAATCATAAGTTAATTCTTCACCTGGTTAAATTTCCGTTTTAGCATAAATAATAATTTTAGTATCTTTTTCATATTCAATAACCTGACTTGCACAATTAGGCTTTTTTAAAATTATATAAATAATTTAAAAATAAAATTACTTAACAAGAATGATTCAAAAAACGAGCTTCGTTTCCCTTAAAAGTAGCATCTATAATTTTATTAGGGCCAGCTTTAAACATATAACAATCTCCGAAACCTTTTTAATTATATATTTTTTCTCTATAATCTGCTAATACTTATCTTATTGTTTCACCTAAATATTCAATTACAATATCATCTTATAAAAAACTTTATTTTATTTAATTTAAACAAATATACTTAAATATTTTTTTTAATTAATATTTATATTAAAATACTGTTTTTTAGCAAATAGACCATATTTATGTATTTTAGAAGGTCCAGCATATAAATTTAAATGTTTTTTTTTATCTGCAATATAATTAGCATATTCTTATTTTATTTTTCTTTCTATTTCTTTTTCTCTTAATGTTTATTTGGTATCGAATTTCATATAATTAGGGTTGGCTTCCTACATAATATCTTCAGGCCTTATATATAAGTTGTTTTTGAGTTCTGATTTTTAGTTTTATTTCGAAAAATGGGATTGAAGTTCATGTTTTTTTTACCCAAAAGATTAAAGAATTGGAATATTTTCTGGAATTATATTTGAGTTTATTTACTGGCCTTTAGTTTTTAAATTTTAGATGAAAATCTGATGTGTTTTTTCCAATAATTTTTATTTTTCGAATGAATTCATTTACTCTATATTATCTTTATAAAATAATTCTTTGAATGTGGTTATACTCTAATTTTTTATTTTCTTAAAAGAACTTTATTGTTATTAATTATGTTTTTGAATTTCTTTTATTATTTAAGGGATGTCGAATCCAATGTATTTTATGACAGAATTATTCATTTAATTATTTGTTTTTTATAATTGCGTTTTTTCCTGGATTAAATTATTCATTTCTTAAACTGAATATACTTGGCTTTATGTGTAATTATTACCTGTAAAAATAAGCTTTTCAGAAATCAAACTGATTATATTTAGAGATTATTGACTACTTTCTATTTCTATAGATTCGCTATTTTGTATGTTATTTTGTTTTAGGGCTATTTATTCGATTAAAGGATGATTTTCATCAAAAATTGCGGTATTAACAAGATAGGAATCTTTTTTTTTTTTCATTTAGATAAAAATTAACTATTTTTTTAAATATTCATATTATATAAAAAGTATTTTTTTTATATATTACGTTTGTTTTTTAGTATTATTTTTTAAAAAGTCTAATAAAAAAATATTTATAGAAAATTTAATTTTCATTTTCACAATCAAGGTTTAAATCTATTAATACAAAACTTCCAAATTTATTAAAACAATCAATTCCTAAATCAATTGTTTAATTCTCATTTTTATTTTAATATATATACATTCTTCTATCAGTTTAAAAGTTATTAATTATTTTTATATTTTAAAGCTTTTATTAATTTTGTTTATTTTATAAAAAAAAAAAAATTTTTATAATAATTTTATATTTACTTATAATATAATATTATTATCATTAGTTTTTAATATTATTTCCCAACAAAAGGTACATAAAAATGTTTTTTAGTTTGTTAAAAATCCTTTAGATTATATAGCACAATGAAAATGATATTTACTCTTACAATTCGATATTACACAAAAAACGGTAGCTCCTGATTTTTCACAGTGTTTACAATAATTAGATTATGATTTTTTAAGAGAAGATATACTGAATTTTAATCCTCCATCTTCACTTTCGCTTACATCATTGCTCCATAATACACAGTTTGTATGGACCCATTAGTCAATATGGAAATTTAATAATCTTCCATTTAACTTTCGATGACCACTTAATTAACATAATTAGCATAAAATATCATTTATAGGACTACTTATAACATCATTTTAAAGGTTTTCTAAAATATATATATATATATATATATATATATATATATATATATATATTTTTTTTTTTTTTATAATTTTTTTTTTTTTTACGTATTTTAAATTCTTTGAATTATTTTATTATTTGCTATATTTTTTCTTCTTGATATTCAATATTTTTATTTGCTTTATAAGTAAAATAATAAATTAATGTTATTTTTATATAAATTAAAATATTTTTAAATTATTGGAATTTTATATAATCATTTCTTTTTACTTACTTAGTTGATTATTTTGATTACTTAATTAGTTTTTCTAAATAAACTCATTAAAGTTTGTTTTAATTTCATTTAAATCTAATGAATAAATTTAATAAATTATAAATAAATAAAAATTTACGATTGTATTCTTAATTTTAAATATAAACTATGCAAGTGGCTAGATTTTTTCTTTTAAAAGCATCTAAATTGTAGAATTTTTTTATTTATGTTTTATCTTATTAACTTTCTACTAAATAATTAACTCTACGTTTTTTCGAGAAATATTTTTAAATCTAAATATCTTATTAAATAATTTCCTATGTAATTTAACATGGAGATTAATAGCATTTTAAAATATTATAATCGTAAAACGCAACAAATTAATTCTGGTATTAAATTTCTTCGTCTTCACAAACAAGTTAGTTATTTATATTTTGTAAGTATCGTTAATTTGCCATTTTTAAAATTTCTTGATATTAAGGATATATTTCTTATAGAGGATGAGTAAATTAATCTTCAATTAAAAAAACTTAAATTTATCCGTTTGAGTCATATATGAAATCATATTTTTCTGATTTTTTTCCATATTAAAATAGGACAAATTCATATTTTTGAGAATAATTAAAGAATTTTAAAGGTTTCTAAATTAAATTTAGAATTAATTTTAAATTAGAAACATTATCATAAACAAAAAGAGATAAGTCCTAATTTAAAAAGGAAAGGCAGTTTTCTTATAAAGAAAATAGTTTCCTTTTATAATTATTTTGTTTTTTCTCCAAAAAATATTATTAATGTTCTTCTGGATTATATTATAGCATTTGTTAAACTGAATATGATGTTAATGAAATATTATCTTATTCCTAAAATATATTTTCAAGTTTTTCATAAAGTTCATTATTTTTTTTATAACTTTAAAACTATAAAAACATATATTTTTTTTTACATTTTTTTTTTTTTTTACATTTTCACTTTCAAAATAATTTAAATATTAAACAATAAAATCTTAAACATCTTTTTTAGTTAATTTATGTAATCTAACTAATTATTAGACAATCGGTTATACAAAAGGGTATATTTCTTAAGCTTTCCTTAAATGAATGAGTCTAACTTTAATATTAATTAAGTAATTTTCATATTCTTTTTGTACAAAAGTAGGATTATTTTCTTTACAATTTAAACAGAAAGGTTTATTTTAAAATTCAGGCATAGTATTTTATAGACAATTTTTATGATAAACAAATTTGCAAAGTTCACATTTATACATTTATTCATCCTCTTCATCAAATTCTAAATATTTTAACTTAATAGCTTTTTCTTCTCCTTTTTTCTGAAATAGATTATACTAATTATTAGTATATATGGAAGAGCAGTATTTATTACAAATTTTACAAAATCTTTTAAAGGCCTCCAAATATCCACATTTATAACAAAGTGTAAAAAACTCTGTAAAATTCAAAATTAAATGACAAATTTTGATTTTTTTAAATCTATTTGAAATTTTCATCCAAAATAACCTTAGTTTAACATTTTAACAATTAAAACAATTATTACACCTCCAAAACTCTGAATTTTTACTTTATTTTGGTACAAATTGATATTTTTGAATTCACAATTTACATGTATCATACAGTCACAAATTTAACAAAAAAGAGAAATTTCTGATTTAATATGTCCTTTTTGACAGACTTTACATGTTTTGCAAGGAGGACATACCCATTTATTCTCTTTATTAGAAAAATGGGATAGTTCGAGCTTCGTTTTGAAAAATTCTACTTTTCCAGGTTTTATTAAACAGTAAGGGTGGTAGGTTTAAGTACATATAGAACAATAAAAAAGATGATCTTTATAATCAAAAGAACCACACAGGATACACGAGAATTCTTTTATTAAATTTTAATTTGTGAATTTACTTATTACATACTCTTAGTTCGGGATATTAATTAGATTTTGAGTAAGTTCTGTTTGGAGTAGTTAATGAAGCGAAAATTGAGTTTCTTTTTTAGGAGGATTTTCTCGGGATTTTTCATTATTTTTATCTTAATATAAATCCTGTAGTGTTTTTTCAAAAAGTTGATTTTGAGAAATTTAAAAGAGGGCTTTTGATATATTTTGAGGTAAAGTTTTTTACATTGATAAAATTTTTTGTAGTAATTTATTTATGTTTGGAAAAGAAACTGTTATTTGGTTATTTTAATTAACGATTTCTCTTATAAATTGATTATAGTTGAAAATATTATCTTCCATTCCTAATTGTTTTCCAGAAATTATGATTTTTGTTAAATAATTATTTTCTTCTTTACTTGCTTTAAATACTATATCAAGGAAATTTTCACATAAATATTCCATAAATTTACTTTCTTTAATTTATATTGCATTACTACATTCTGTAAATATTAATTGATTTTCTTAGACTTAAAGATTTTCTTTAAAATATTAAAAAGCAACTTTTCCCAAAAGATTTAATTTAGCCGCTTCTTTATAAGCCTCGTGATTATGGGCATTAAATTCTAAAGCATTTTCTATTAATAAATGGAAATCGTTTAAAAGGAGGTCATAAGAAAAATTTCCGTCATATTCTCCTTAGGAGGCTTTAGTTTTCATCATTTCAAGGTCTATAGGATTTTTAATTGATTCTAGGTAGTTTGGTATCTTTTCGAATTCACTTTTTGTATAGAATTTTTGGAAATCAAGACTATATTTAAATATATATATAATTAAACTTTTGTTTAAATAAAGATTAAAATGTTACTGAGATAAAATATTAATAAATTAACAATAAATGACTCTTTTCATTTTTATTCTGCAATTAGGACAATGATAAATTGCTTATTCTTTATAATTTTTCAAATGAGGGTCACATTCTTTATGTATCCACATTTAACAAGAACACTAAACCATATCTTTAGTGCATTCTTTTTACCAAAACTATCTACAGACTGGACAATATTCTTTTTTTTCTAATTATTAAATACATTCATTACAGTATATTTAATCATCTTAAAATCTAATTTAGTATTTATATATATATATTTATATATAATTTAAAAATTTTTTAATAAAAAATATTAATACAAATTAATTTTTACTAATATCCATTAACTGCATTTAGTAATTTAACGCCACACATACAGCATTTTACACAGGACTCGCAATATAATTTAACTCCATATTATTTATCTACAATCCTTAAGTCATGGGCTATTGAGAATCCACATTTTTTATGAAATCTAGATTTACATTCACAACATGTAATATTGTCTTTATTTATTTTTCCATAACAAATTGTACATGGTCTACATTATTCACACACAAACTATTAAATTTTTTAAAATTAAATAAAAATAATAAGTATATATATATATAAATATAATATATATATTTATATTTATTTATATATATTTATATATATTTATATATAAATATTTTTATATTTACGTTTTCTTAATCTTAAACGCATTATGCATGATAATACAATTGGCAATATTAACAAACAGTAAATTTTAAATTATAAAGAATATAATTACATTGGGCACATCTTTCTTTTTTTCTCATTTCGAATGGCATATTATCAAATGTATATTTATTAATTTTTTTCAAGGCATTAAATAATATAGAAGCTTCTTCACCTTATTAATTTTTTTCGTAAAAAGACTTCAAAAAATACTTCTTTATTAGTTCTTTTACATCCTCGTGCTCTTCTTTATATACGTCAAGTATATAATTATATTTTAGCTCTTATTATGACAATTAAGGAAAATTTAAAGAAGTCCAAATATTTAAGTCAGCCTAATTTAAATCACTCCATATAAGTTTTTTAGTTTCTAAATTTTTCAATAATAATGAAGTGTTTTTGTTGCAGTTTTCTTAAACTCTAAGTATTATTCCGTAATATATAGTGGGTGCAATTTGAGGATTATTTTAAGGAAGAACTATGTTTTTGCGTTTTAATTATTTCAAGTTTTTCACTTTTACAATTCTATGTAACATTTGTTTTGCGTTTTCTTGCTTTATATAAACTTGTTTATTTCTAGATATAACATCGTTATATTTTTAAATCAATTCTAAATATAATGATTGTATTTCAGACATTTTTGTATTTTAAAATTAATTAATTATTTCGCTACTTGAGACTTCTTCAAATTTAAGTATTAAGTGTATATTAAATCTAAATATATTAATTAATATATATATATATATATATATATATATATATATATATATTTATAAATATATATATATTTATATTTATAATAATATATATATAATTTTATATAAATTCATTTTTTTATATATAATTAATTACATTTAATATCTATTTGTTCCAATAAACCAAACTAAAACTTCTTCATTTTTAAATGTTTAGTTATTTATAGTATTATATTATACTGTAGTGAATGAATTAGTATGCTTTTCTTAATTTTCTTCAAACTCATTTTCTTAATTCCTATTATTAAAAATTCCAAATTAAAAAATATCTTGAGCATCTGATATTTGGTAAAATGATTCTCCGAATATACTTTTTAAATCTATTTTTTGTGGTCCTACAAGAGAAAAAACTGCTAAAGGCCAATACAATTTTTCTTAATTTTATAAAATAAAATCTTTGAATTAATATTTAGAATTATCATGTGGTTTAATGTATTATTTAAATGTTTATAAATCCAAATGAATAAATGCAAAATTTTTTAATATCAAAATATCTTATTTGAGGTTTTCAACAATTTATGAAAGCTTTGATTTAGTCGCATTTTAAACTTTAAACATTCTTTTTTTTTGTTTGGTTATTTCAACTATGTAAGCATTTTATATTGTTAATAAGTTTTATGATTCTGCAAGAATTTTTACATAGGAATCAATTAAATAACGAGGTTCAATATTATTTAAGTCTCGCAAATAAAATTCGTTAAGGAAAAATTAATCTAAAAAATCATCATGGACAATTGATATTTGTTAAAATATTTATATATCAATATCAGAATTTTACTTTAATTTTTTTAAAATAGGCTATTCAAGGTCTAAAAAATAAATATATAATTAATTTTATATAAAGAAGGAAAAAAAAAAAATTATATATATAATTAAAATATTTAAAAAAAATTAATATATGGTTTATATATATAAATATATATATGTAATAAAATAATATATATATATATATTATATATATATATATATACATATTATTTTTTAATTTTTACTTGTTATATTTTACTTTTAATCTTTTTATTATTTTGTTTCTTTTTATACTATTGTTTCTTTTTGAGTTGTATTTCTTCTTGTTACTCTTTTATTATTTTCGCATAGTTCTGCATATTCTTTTACTGATATATCTATATTAATATTTTTTTTTTATATATTTAATTAATTTCCTTTTAATTTTTTTTTTACTTAAAATATAATCTTAACTATTTGTGTTATTCATTAAAGTTAAAATTTTATATGTTTTAAGTCTTTATGGTTATGCTTTTATATTTTTATTTAAATAATAATTTAACTTTTTTTAGTTTTTGTATGATATTATTTTAAAATTTTATAAAGATATAAATTATTTTTTTTTTATTTATTTTTTTAATATTTTTATCATTCTAATATTATAAAAATATATATAATATATATAAATTAAAATAAAAATTAAATTGGAAAAAAAATAAGAATATAAATTTTCATTTATTAAAATTAGAATTTAATGTTAAAATTAAGGATTTTTATCTCTTTTAATTTAGTTTTTATATAAAATTATATTATTATATTTTTAAAAAATTATTATTTTAATAAATTATTCCCTCTAAATATTTTGAAATTAAACTAAAATTAGATATTATATAAAATTTAACTAAATATATTGCTAATCGAACAAATTAGAATTATATATAATTAGATATATATATTAATACATTAAGTTTTTTTTTATTAACATTATATATTTGATTTGTATTTGTATAAATTTTTTTTTTACTTTTTTATTATAGTTTTAAAGTTATAATTACTTAATCGTTTTTATGTAAAGTATATCTGAAAAATATAATTATCTTATTTTAGATTTTTGTAAATTTACAAATTAAAAATATTTAAAAAATAAAACAAATAAATAAAATATTTATTCTTTAGAAAAGAAAATATTTTTTATAAGTTAATAAGTAAAACAAGTATATAAGGATTAAAATTATCTAAAATTATAAGAATTTAAATTTATTATTTAAATTAAATAGTTATAATGATTTTAAAATATTGTTTTTTTATTAATATTAAAGACAAAAAAATATAAAGGTATTTTATTTAAAAAAATAAAAAAAATATTCTGTAAATAAAAAAGTAAAGTTGTAAAACTTTTATATATTGTATTTTGAATATCAGTTTAATATTATGTTTTAAAAAGATTATTATATTATCAATTATTTATTTATTCCTATAACTTAGTTAGTTATTTTTAAAAATGAAAAAATACATCATCATTACTTAAAATATTATAAAGTCTATTTAAATTTACTTAAAATAATAAAAAAATGATTATATGTTAAAAATTAAAAAAAGAATATACAAAATTTACAATATAGGATATATTAAATTTTAACATAGTAAATTAAATAACTTGAATTGAAGTAGTTATTAATATATAAAAAATAATTAATTTTCTACAAAAATCTTGAAAAGTTAAAATATTTTTAATTATTAAAAAATTTAAAATAAATATTTGATTAAAATAATAATTTTTTGTTTAAATTTGTTAAATATATACAATATATGTCTGAATAAATACTTTTTTCAATGAATAGACTAACTATAGAATTTATTTTTTAATAAAAATATATTTTATTTATTCATATATAAAAAAAAAATTATTTATGTATATATTATGAATAAATATGAATAAAAAAATTTTTATCATGAAAAATAAATAGCCTATACAATCAATTTTTTTATTTTTTATGAACTTCGAACCCATTCATTTATTCTAAAACCTTAATAATAGCTTAAGTCCCTAAATATGCACCTCCTTAAGCTACTAAAGCTTAATAAAACTATCTTACAAGTCCAAGCCCTGGTAAACATAAATTCGCTTTTTCAGCTTCTTATAAAGCGATATTCATATCTTTTATAAAATGCTCAACATAAAATCCCGGCTATATTTTGAATTATATCAAATAAAATTTTAAAAAATAATAATTTATATTATATATATATATATTAAATACATCAAAATCTCTATTAATCATTCTAGTACCTAAAACACTCCAAGCAGTAGAAGAAGCAGCTCCTGTTTTGATAATTCCAATAACTTATTCTACATCCAATCCTACTTTATGTGCATATAAAAGTCCTTCAACTGTTCCTAACATATTACTCGCTAACAAAATTTAATTTGTGAGTTTTGCATGTTATCCAGCCCCACTATTTCCCATAAGTTAAATATTTGTACCATATTTTTATAAGACTGGTAAAATTTAATTAAATGCATTTTCCTATCCTCCTACAAAAATAGCCAATCTGGCTTCTCTTGCGCCTATGTCTCCTCCACTTACAGGAGCATCAATACTCTTAACATCATATTTTAATCCTTCTTGAGCTATTTTTATGGCTAATTAAGGGGAAGATGTAGTATGGTCAATCAATATCGATCCTTTTTTCATATGTAAGAGTATACTAGATGGACCTAAAACTGTTTCTTCGACGTCTTTTGGGTAACCTAGCATAAGGAAAACTAGATCAGAATTTTTTGCGACTTCTATTGGATTTAAAAATTAGGCACCTTTATTTATTAAGTCTTCGGCTTTGGATTTAGTACGGTTGTATATGTTAAGTTTATAACCGGAATTCATTAAATGACTACACATTGATTTTCCCATTACTCCGGTTCCTATCCAACCTATTGTTTTTATGTTTTATTACATTTCCTTTTTTTTATTTATTTTTATTATTAAATTAGATATCTTTTTAATTTAGATAACAAAATATTTATTTTTTAATTTTTTAATGAATTATTTATTTTTAAAATATTTTTTTATAAATTTTTAATATTATTCCATAGAATTTTTATTTAACATATCTTAATATTTATGTTTTTATTTTATTTCTTTATTATTTGTTTATATATACTTTTTTAAATTAATTATTTTCTATTAGAATATTTTTATTTAAATTATAAAACTCATAGTTAAAATTTATTAATATTCTAATTAATATAAATTACATACTTGAAAAACTTATTTGATAATTTAAAAATAACATTATTTAATTTTTTATAATATAAAATAAATAAAAAAAAAATTATTTATAAATAATATAATATTTTTATTATAATTTAAAATATATATTTAAAATTAAAAAATAATATTTAACTTAATAAAATATTTCTTTTCCTCAATCATTTATAATTTCATTAAATAATTAATTTAGTAATAATTAATAAATTTTAAATATGTAAATTAAATATAAATATAATATTATTAATATTTTTTTTTAAATATAAAAAATTTTGAAATTTTAATAATTTTTATATATAAATATAATTTATTAAAACAATATTTTTTATAAGTAAAAATTTATTTGCTTAAAAACAAAATCGAAAGTTCTATTTAAATAAATTTATTATTATATATTTAAAAGAGCTGTAAAGTTAATTACAATGTCTTTTATTAAAAGTTTGTTTCAAAAGAAATATTTTTTATTAAAAAAAGAAATTATTATAAATTAAATTAAAATATAATATAATATAAATTTAAAATAGATATTTGCAATTTTATATATTTAAAAGAATTAACTCAAATAATTTAATAATATTTTTCTGTTTTATTAATGCATTTTTCAATTATGTTTATATCCTGATTTTACAAAAAATAAAAAATTAGTATATTATCTTATAATATCATTTATAATATATTTTTACACAAACTCTATTTTTTTAATTTGAGCATGAAATATAATCTTATAAAATAGGTTTACATCTTATTTTCATAATTTATTATTTTACATAAACTTGTTCTTTACTTATATATGGATAAATCTTTTTTATGATATTTTCTTCTTCTATTTAAAATTTATTTAAATTTTTAATTTTATTTTATATGTTTTAATCTTATTATAATTTATCATCATTCATGAATACTTTGTAATATTGTTAAAGTTTTTAATAAAATTTATGAGAATTAGGCACACAATTATCACACATAAAAAAGTTTTATTTTTTTTATTTTTTTATTTTATAAAATTTTATAATATAAATATAATTTAATTAGATTTGTTTTATCTAAGAAAAATAATAATAAAATTAAGATTTAGTTTCTTTTGAAAAAAGAAAAAAAAATTAAAAAATATCAATATTAAATAAAATACTAAAAAATATTATATTAAAAACAAAAAATATTTAAACTATACTCTAAAAATGCACGAAATAAAAAAATCAAAGCTAAAGACTTATTGAACATCTCATTTCGATAATGTTGATTATTAGATTTTATAAGAAAACGAATTTATTTCCAAAAATAGATTTAATAAGGGGCAATACAACTTTTTATTTAAAGATATTCGTATAAAAAGGATTTCTAAGCATATAATTAATTAATAGCTCTCTGTTTCTTTTTCTAAACTCTTCCTTTTAAGAATGTTACTTAAAAAATATTTTCCTTTACAAAATAATTCTTATGAAATCTATTAAAAGAGAAATAAAATAAGGTTTATAGGAATTGATTCCGAAAATTCTTTAAAAAATACAATAGACTAAAGGCCTGAATAGAAAAAGTATTTCTCCTAAAAATACTTTTTTACTTTATTTCCCTTAATCTAAATTTTTTAAAATGTCTGGAATAGGAAATTTGCTTATTAAAGTAATTTTTTTATGAGATCTTCTCAAATTATCTAAATTTTCATGGTTAAATACTTATTTTTAATGCTCTTATTATTTGATTATATCCAAAGAATTTTTTAATTCATTTTTAAGATCTTCAATATTTTAATCTTTTAATTCAAAAGAGCTATTTTGAGTAAAATTTTTCTAAAAAATACTTGATTGTTTATTTAATTATTCCTCGTATTATAAGTAAGGATTATCTTCTGAAATGTATATTTACTTATTTGAAAATTGATTATATTTTTTTAATTTATAATAAAATTTAATTGCTTCGAAAAAAAATAAGACTTCTAATGTTCTTTGGTTAGGATTATTTATTTTTTATTTTGATTTTAAATAATTTATAATTCCTTCTGTAAAAAATTCTAATTTTGTTAAATTTGATATTATATTATTTGCTTTGTTAAAAAAATCAATTTTTTCGTCTTACATTAATTTCGTTTTTTTCTTTCTTTTTATATTTAATTAATTTTAATTTTTATAGAAAAAAAGATTTTTTTAAAAAAATAAAAAAATTTGTAAATCGAAAATATATAATTTTTTTTTTTATAAAAAATATAGAACATCATAAATATACATATATTTAATAAATAAGTATATTTTTATTCAAAAAACCTTAAAATCTTCAAAATCAAGTTAATTTTTTTTATTTTCAATATTTCTACTTGACATATTATTAATAATAAACAAATGTTTTAAAGCATTTTAAATTTTCATTCTTTTTTCAGGTTATTTTTATAATAAACCTTCAATAAAACTTACAGCTTCGAAAGAAACAATTCCTGGAAATTCTACGTTTTCCTTAAAAATAAAAAAAATTGAAAAAAAAAAAAATATATAAAAATAAAAAACATTAAGTATTTTATTAAAAGTTTCTTCTTCACCTTTTTCGAAAAAAGGCACAAATCCAAAAAGCAATTCAAAAGTAAGAATTCCAATGCTCCAAATATCAACTGAAAAATCATAATCTTTTCCTTGAATCATCTCAGGACTTACATAATCAAGAGTCCCACATAAATTATTTTATTTACAATTAAGAAATGTTGCATATCCAAAATCACATATTTTTACTACTTCCTTTTTTTTAATTTAACAATTTCTAAAAAAAATTATAATTAATATAAATATATATTTAACGTTATTTATAATTATATTTTCAGGCTTTATATCTCGATGTATTATATTTTTTTAATGCATAAAATTTAAGGTTTCAAGTATTTATTTAATAATATTAGCTACTTAAATCTCCTTATATTTTTTATTTTATTATTACTTTTAATCTGTAAAAAGATTTTTTCCTTCTGTAAATTCTTATATTAAATAAAGAAAATTGTTTTCAATAAAAAATCCATATAATTGTATTATATTTGGATGTGTTAAATACATTTATGTTTTTATTTCATTTCCTATTTCTTTTTCTGTACCATATTTTTTTATTGTTTCGATTTTTATTTTTTTTAAGCAAACTAAAAAGTTTGTGTATTTTTCACTTTTTTTTTAAAAAAAAAATGTAATTTATAAAGAATATATTTATAAAAATTTTACACAGCAAAATAAACTTCCGAAAATTTACCTTCTCCCAATTTTTAGACTATAGCAAAATTTTATAAATAGTTTTAATTATTATTTTTGTTATAATTATTTATATTATTACATTCTTATGATTTAATACTTTCATTAAGTTTGTTACTATTAAATATATTAATTAAATTTAAATTTTATTTATTATTTTATTAAGGACTATTATTTGTAATTTTATTCTCTTTTTTAATATGATTATTTTAAATAAATTTACTAATTAAATGAGTTGGTTACTAATTTTTAGAATCATTACTATCATTATAGGAATAATCTCTTTTAATGGTTTTTTTATTTTTATTGTTTTCTTATAAGTATTTATCACTCCTTTAAAGAACAGAATTTACCCTTTACATTAATTACTATGTTGAAAATATTTTTTTTTAAAAATTAGAATCATAGTTTTATAAGAAATTTTATTCTTGTTTTAAAATAAATGTATTTTATTTACAAAAAGAAGTATTATTTTATTTTTTTAATTTATAAAAAATATGTTCTTCTTAAAAATTGTTTTATATTGGAAAATTTTCACTTTGTGTTTAGAAATATGGCTTTTTATAATCTGAAATATCAAATGAATGTTTTTTAATTTATTTTATTTAAAAATAGCATTAATTCAATATTTTATGCAAAGAGCAAAAAAGAGAATTTATTACATTTATTTATTCTAATGTTTATTCTATATTTTTTATTTCTAATTCTTTATATTTTAAGTTATTTATTAAATCTAATACTTATTCATACATTTTTTAAAATTTTATTTGTATTTTTTAAGTATTTGGGATATATTTTATTTGTATGTTATTTTCTGTTTCTATTATTTAAATGTTTTAGAGAATTGCATTCGATTTCTCGAGGTTTATATTCTTTTATTTTGAGTTGTATTGGTGTTTTTTAATTAATGGGTTGTGAATTGACATTTTTTATTTTTTAATGTTAAGGCTTTTTTATTTTATATTTTTATAAAGATTAATCTAATTCAATTTTATCTTTTTTTTCTGAAATGAAAATTTGAATTAATGTATTATTTATTATTTTTTATATGACAAATTATAAATATAAAAGTTATTATAAAAAATTAAAATTATGTGTTTTTTTTAAAAACAAAAATTTTTAATTAATAATATATATATTTATATTATTATAATAAATAAAAAAAAATACATATTTGTATAAAATACACTATATAATTTTAAAACGAAGTTAAATTTAATTAAATATATATTCAATAAATTACACGTTTAAAAATGCACACTATATTATATATATTAAATAATTTAATATATTTTACTCTTTATATAAATAAATATTATATATAATTTTATTAATATAAATAATAATTATAAAATATTTTTTAATATATTTACTATTAAATCGGATATAAATATAATTTCAAAATAAAAAAAATATTTATCTGTATTGATAATATAAAATTTATATAAATTCAATATAATATTAAATAAATAAGTTTAAATAACTTTTTTTAAAAAATAATTTGATTAAACTAATTATTAAAAATTTAAAATTTTTATAAAATATATAAACATATAATAATTAAAATATATCAACAATTAAAAAAAATATCTTTATTAAAGATATAAATAAAATAAAAAATTCAAAACGTAAATTTTAACGAATTGAATCCATAGCATATCGACTTCAGAAGTGATACAGTGACATACCCTACACTAAAAATGAGAGAATCCATGTACACCGCAAAAGTAGGTGATGATGTGTATAACGATGATCCAGCAGTATAAGAACTTTAAGACTATGCAGCAAAGCTTATTGGTAAAGAAAGTGCATTATTTGTTCCTTCTGGTTGTTTAGGTAATACATGTTGTCTAATGGGTTAATCTTCTCGAGAGAAGAACTTATTTTATCTTCTGAATGCCATATAGTATTACATGAAAGAAGTACTGCAGCCTAAATATGTTTATTATAATTAAGATAAATTGATACAAAAATACAAACGGGTTA
>NW_004085995.1:0-5440 GCF_000220395.1 Ichthyophthirius multifiliis
AATTCAAGAACCCAGATAATACTTGCAAATCAGATGTCCTTAAGGCCTATATGGAAAGATGGTAATTGCGAACCATGCCATAGCAGTTGCTCTAGATGTACAGGACCATTACCTAATCAGTGTAGTAAGTGTTAATTTTTGACATTATTGCAAGATAATTAATGTGTAGATAAATGTAATGAGAAACAAGGATATAAACTTAATTAAGCTTAGGGTATATGCGAGTCTTAGATATCCACAATATGTTAAGGAAATTGCAAAACTTGCGAGAAAATAAATTCTCCTTTATGTATCACTTGCAAATAAGGACATTTAAAATAAGCTGATAATTCGTGCTAAAATACATGTGCTATGGGATCTAAGTTAACTTAAGATTCTTAATAATGTGTAAAACCTTTAGTTGGATGTCTTTAATAAAAAGATTCTAATACTTGTATTACATGTGATACTGCTAAACGATATAGATTAGGATCAGATAAATAATGTACGTTGTGCAAGGAAAATTGCTCATAATGTAATCCTAATAATCTATCTGAGTGTCTTGTTTGCGAAGGACTTAAATTTAAAAATCATGATAGTAGTTGCGTAAATTTATGCCCTGGTGCTAGTTTTTATTCTGAAAGTATTGGAAAATGCTAATAATGTCCTCAAAAATGTTAAAATTGCGATGAAAATGGTTGCAAAAAATGTTAAGATGGTTACTATATTGATTTAATAACTAAAGCTTGTACTTAATGTCTTTCTAAATATAATAATTGCAAAAATTGTGATGATCTCATCTGTTTATAATGTAATAACCTTTAAAAATAAAAATGCTAACAAATCTCTGCTACAGATGGAAATAAAGGAAATACTGTAATTAATGGTAACACAGTAATAAAATGCCCGTCAGTATGTAAATAATGTAATTAATCTCGAGAATGCTTATAATGTAATTAAGGTTTCATTATGGAAGATAAAACTAAAAAATGTGTTACATGTATTTAAAAATACGGTAATTGTATAGCATGTACTGAAAATAAATGCACTACTTGTTTTTCTGAACATAAATATAATGAGTAATCAAAAAAATGCATTAAAATCGAGTCCTCTAGAAAATTACTTTAAATCTAAGGAGATTATTAATAATAAAATAATTATTAAGGAGTCTTTGTTTTTTTTATTTGCTATTTTATATTTGGATTATTATTGTGATGATTTATAAAGTATATGAAAGTTTATTATATAATTAATTATTATATATATTATTATATATATATTTTTTTTTTAGTATTTAATTTACTTCATTTTTTTTTTATTTCTTATATTTTTTTATTTGTTTTTTGCAAATATAAAGGTATTAATTTATTATTGATATTAATAAATAATAATATTTAAAAAAAATACATAATTGTATAACTGAAATTATTATACATTATTAGAAATTTGTAATTATAATTTATTTTAAATTATAAGATATATTGAAAATAATTTAAAAATTAAATTATTAACATGTATTTTTTTAACTATTTTAAAAATTATTTAGGAAAACAAAATATTATAATTGTTTTTTTAATAATATTAATAAATTTAAAAAAAAAAAAAAAAAAATTATTTTAAAACTTTAAATTTTATAATAATTGAATTATAAAAACTATTGGTTTCAATAATATATATATCTTATTACTTTTACATATTTTACTAAATGAATATTAATTATACTTATAATATTTATTTTTTTTTTATGTGTAAAAATAACATATTTTAAATATTTTCATTTATACTTATTTATTAATAAAATTTAATTTTAATGAAGAGTAAATTACTATTATGAAACATTTTAAATTTTATATTTTTACAACTTTAATTTACAATTGTACAAAATTTTATATCATATAAAAATTATTTAAAAAAAAAAATTATTTTATGAAAATTTATTTTCATTATTCATAATAAAAATATTATAATAAAATTTTATAAATAATTATTTTAAATTTTTTTATAATAAAAAAAATATTATTTATTAATAAAAATAAATAAAATATTACTAATAAAAAATTATATATTAAATATTTGAAAATTTATTTTAATTAAAATAAATTATGAATTTTTTATTTTTTATAAAAAAAAAAAATAATATATTTTTAAAAAATATATTAAAAACAACATATTAATATTAAAAAAAAATTACATGTATATATAAATATATATATATATATATATATATATATATATATATATATATTTACATATTTTTATATATTTATTGTTTAGTCTGTTTGTTTTTTAATTTTATTTTTTATAAAAATCAATTATAATAAATTTTTTATTATTATTTATTTTAAATTATATATATATATATATTTTTTTTTTTTATTTTTTTTTTTAAAAAATATTTTTTGAATAATTGCATTATTATATATTAACTATTTATATATATATAATTAAATTTATTTTATTATTTAATTAATTTTTTTTTTTTAAAAATATTTATAAAATTTATTTATATAAATAAATTAATTAATATTAATTTTTTTTTTAATATTAAATTCTTAATAAATATAAATCTATTATTAAAATTTTATAAATTAAATTAAATTTATTTCTTTTTTTTTCTTTTTATTTTTAATTATAATAAATTTAATATATATTTTTTAATTATTTCAAATATTTTTAATTTTTTTTTTGTTTTATAAAATTAATATTTATTTTTTATCTCTATATTTTTATAATTAGTATTATTTATATTTATTTAAGTTTTCTTTTTTTTTATTATTTTTATAAATTTTTTTTTTTTTTTTTATTAAGATTATGTTTTTTTTATCATATCTTAATACTTTTTTTTTTATTAAAATTTTATTATTTTTTTTTTTTTAATTTTTTTATTAAAATAATTTATATAATTATAGCCTTAGTTTTTCATTTTTTTAATCTATTTAATTTTTTAATTATAAAATAAAATAAAATAAAATAAAAAAAAATTATCCAATTCTTTTATATTTTTTTTCTGACTTTCAGATTCTATTTCTACGTTAAAATATTAATGATTTATAAATATATATTTATATATATTAAATACATTATTTATTATTTATCTTTAATATTTTTTAAAATTTTTATAAGTTTATGTATCTTATAAATATGCTTAAGAAAATCAACTTTAATACATGTTTATATATGTTTATATTTTTAAATGCATATTCGTCATCTGCATATTTATTAAAACATAAGAATTATTAAGTAAAGAAATATTAAGAGTCGCATAATTCATATGCTTAATAATTTTTAAATAGAATGTATATTTTAGAGAATATTTAGTATAAAAAATTAAAGTATTAATTTAAAATTTTTCTCCTCTGAAATTTTATTATTTTATATTATTCTTGAGAAAAAGTATATTTTTTAAAATTCTAAATAACTTTTAATACTAAAAAATAATTATATTTCGTCTAAAAACAAAATTTGTTGAAAAAGAAGTTAATTATCAAATATTTTATGGACAAATTAGTTATTTGTAAATCATATAAAATAATTTAAATTTTATTATTATTTAATATAATAAAATTAAATAGTTATATTTATTTAATAATGAGATCTTTATAAAGCTTATATAATTACTTTTTTAAATTATTAGTAAAATTAGATTCAAAAATATAGATTTTAAATATATTCAATGAAAAAAAATATTATGATAATATATCAAATAAATTATAGTATTAGATAAGTTTTTTTAAAAAATGTGAAAATATTTATATATATTCTAATAAAAATTTGGAAGAGTTTTAGAAAAATGAGATAATTTAATAAATTTATTTTTTGGTAATATTTTTGGTTAAATTTTTATATAAAAATATATTTTATATAATAAATTAATATTTTATATTTTAAAAATAATTTAAATTAAATATTTTTTTTTTTAATTAAATAAATTTTAATTAAATTAAATTTAATTAATGAAATATTTAAATATTATATTATAATTAAAAAAATTATATGATATATTAAAATAATAAATGATATATATATATATTATAAAAAAAAATTAAAATAATTATTGAATAGATATAAAAAAAATTAAATATAATTTATATAATATAAAAATTATATTTAATTATATTTTTTTTATTCTTTTATTAAAAATAAAAAGAAATAAATTAATTAATAATAAAAAATTAATATATAAAAAAATAATATTTATATATAATTATATATATATATATATAAATAATTATTAAATTTGATATGTTTTTATAATCATTTAAATTTTTTATTTATTTTTTTACAAAAATATTCTAATGATAAAATTATTCTCATGATAAAATTATAAATTATAATATATATTTTTTAGTAATTTATTAATCTTAAAAAGACATTAATATAAAATAATAAAATTAATATAGTTAAACATAACCTTAAAACACTTAATATTTTATAAATAATAAATAAAAATTTTATACTAATATATTTATTATTTTTTTATTTTTTTTATATAATAATTATAATCATTAACTAAGTTTTTCATATTTAATTCTAATTAAAATTTACTTCTATATATATAAATTCTCTTTTTAAAATTTATTAATAACTATTTAAATTCTTATTATTCAGGATATTTAAATAATTTAATGTTAAAAACTATTTAAAAAATATATTCATTTTATATAAATCTTTATATTATTAAAAAATAAATATTAAATATAAAAAATCTAAAAAACTAAAAAAATATATTTTTAAGTAATTTAAATTAATAATGTAATCTATAATAATAAATTCTGCTTATTTATCTCCATTTTTTATTCTTAATTTATTATCTTTTGAGGATTATTTTTTTGCTAAATTTAAAGAATAGCCATTATATTATTAAAAATTAAATAAATAACATTAAGATAATATATAAAAATATAAACCTATTCAAAGAATAAAAAAAGAAAATCCTGAATATAATTAATTAGCCATATAAGATATAATTTTTGATTGTAAATTTTAGCCTTCTACTTCTACATTATTCTAATCTAGTTTAAAGTTTTTTTTTATAATAAAACAAATATGTTGAAAAAAATTAATTTATTTTTTAAGATTAGCAAATTATAAATATATGATATATAATTTTATGCATTAGAATTAAAGTATTTTATATCCTCTAATTGTAAAATTTCAATATATATGTAAAAAAATTATTTATTTAATTTTTTGTATTTAATAAAAAAAGGGTATAGGAACATTTTACGCTCCAAAAGGTATTAATAGAATTATTAACGTTCTTTTAATATCTAGAATGGGTTTACTTGTGTATGATATATATTAAGATAATAAATATAATTAAAGTAAAATATAAAAATATTTTTTTGATTAAAATATTATTTATATCAATTTAAAGTTAATTATAGTTCAGAAAAAATTCTTTATCTTATGTTTAATGTGGGTCTTACTTGGTCTTTCTTTTTATGCTTGCTTTAGTCCT
>NW_004085994.1:0-25917 GCF_000220395.1 Ichthyophthirius multifiliis
TTTTTTATATATAAAATTTTTATCTTTATTTATATTTTTAATTTTTTATATACTTATTTTTATTTATTTTTCAATATTTATTTTTTAAATATTAATTATTTATATATTTTTTAAATATATTTTTCTTTTATTATTATTTTTTTTATTCCAATATTATTTTTCTTTTATTTTATTATTAATTTTTTTTTTTATCATTTATTTTTCATACAACAATATATATCGAAATTATATATATAGACATTAATTTTACAATCTTTTTGTTATAATTAAAATGAAGAATTTTATTACCAACCTATTAAATTAATTTAAGACTTTTAAAAATGGCGCATAAAATGAAGCATAATAAGCTTAACAATAATTTTAAAATAATACAAATATAGATAAGAAATTTATTATAGTTAAAGGAAATTAAAAAACATAATTAATTTAAAAAATAGAAGAAATAGTATTTTAATCTTAGTTTACATAAATTTCTAAAGAAAAAAAAGATTTTATTGAAGTAATACATTATAAAATAATTAACGAAGAACCAGTTTTAGAAGAGGATTGTAAGAAATTATTACCTAAAATTAATTTTTAAAATTATAATTATTAATAATATAATTAATGGCTAAAATATAAATACAGAATGGAGGCTGAAGATGATATTAAAGTACTTTAAAAAGATGAAATAATAGTTTAGGAAGATACAGGTGAATTAATGAATCGAGAATAATATTTAAAAATAAATAAAAAATGAATAATTAAATATTAACTTAAATAAAGAAAAATTAAAATTATGTATAAATATAAATAAAAGTTAAGAAAATTAAAATATATGCTTTTATTAAATATAATAAATAATTAATAAATAAAATTTAAAAAAATATAAAATACTATTGTATTATTTTTAATTTAATAAAAATAATTATATATTTATTTAATAAGAATATTAAATTATTATTATATATTTATAATATTAAAAATTAATAATAATTTTAATTATTTTTTAGTAAAAATTAATATATATAAGTAAGAAAATTAATTTATAAATAAAATAATTTTAAAATAATAAATAAGTACTTAAAAAATGTTTTGATATATTGATTTATTTATAATTTATGTTTATATAATGTAAAAATGTATTAATTTATACAATAAAATATTATATTATATTTAATATGTATAAATTTAAAAAATAATATATAAAATTATTTAATGTGTTTAATTAATTTTATTAAAATAAAATATAAATATATTTTATTTATTATATTTTTTTAAAATAAATATTATTTATATATCTATTTTATTATTTATATTTTTTTATATTTAAATAATTTAATATTATTTTTATAGTGAAAATAATTATATAATTAATTTATTTTATATATATTTTATATAAAAAAAAAAAAATATATATAATAATTTTTATTTAATATTAAATAAAAATATTTAAATATATATTTTATAATATATTAAAATAAAACTAAAATTATAATAAATATATATCATTATATTTCATTTTTAATATTCATTCTTCGAATTTGTTACCAAATAAAATTTTTGGTGATATCTTATTTTCTTTCATTACGCCAATTATATATTTTTTTTATAAATTTTTATCGAAATAACATTTTTACCATTCATCATATTTAATTTATATAATTTTATCATATCCAAGTAATTTAAGTTATCTATTTTTATATTTATAAAATAAAATATAATCAATTTAAATAAATATACTCTATTCTAAATATATAATTTTTGAAATATTTTAAATTATTATCCTATTCATCTTCGTAATAATGTGTTTCACCATTAACCTCAATGACAATATTATATGGCTTTATAATCATATCAATTTCATAAATTCCTATTAATATATTTTTTTCAATACTGCAATCCGGATTATCAATTTCTCCTAAAAACTAATTTAAATTTTGTTCAAATTTTGATTAAAAAACGCTTCTCTAATTTGATTATTTAATAATTTCATTATAAGTATTATCTTTAACTTTATAAATTTTTATTAATTATTATTATTAACTTTAATTTTCAAAATTAAATTTCCTTACCTAAATTGCATTTTTATACATTTCATATAAAACTTTTAAAAAAGTATCTTTTTCTTATAATTACTTTATAATTTCTTCATTTTAATTAAATATATCTTTTATATAATTAGAATATAATCCATAGGTAATTTATACAATATATATTGAATTTTTATTATTAAAATGTATATTTTCTTCCTAAGAATAAAATTTTAAAAACTAATTTTTTATATAATTTATTTCACTTTATTAATAACATTTAATATTAAGCGTAACAATCCATAAATACCTTAAAATTTGCATAAAACTCATTTATTTTTGTGCATTATTAAGTGCCTAATCAAAAACTTTATATTCTGTTTAATAATTAAATTTTAAATAAGACCAATAAAGATTTGAAATTATATTAGTATGAATTCTAGATTTTAATAAAATATCTTTTTTTATAAAATCCATATAAGAATCTAATAAATATTTATTATAAATTCCATTATTTGATATTTATATCAATAAAGAAGGAATTATTTCTGTTATATAATATATTTCTTCATAAATTAACTATTAGAACATTTTTTATTCTTCTTTTTATAAATAACTATGAAAATTTTAAAATGAATTTTCTTATAAAAACTCATTCAATAAAAATTTTATTACATAAGTAATTTTATATTAATAATATTTTGCTAATTTATGTCTTCCGATAAATATTATTAATAAATAAGGATTTATTATATTATTTTTAGAAAAATCAATATTTAATGCCTCTTTTAAAATAGTAAAATATTATTATTCGCTTTTCTCTTAATAATGTTTTATATTAAATAAATTTATTATATAACTTTAAAATTTTTATTTTTATTCTGGAATTGTCTATTAATTTATTTATCTTATAACTATTTTCTTTTACATTATATTTTTTATGGATTTTATTTCATTTATTTTTTCTTATGTTAAGATTTTCGGTTAAGTTTTTTATTCAGTTAGTATTTGTTTTTGAAAGAAAAATACTTGTTTTTGGAAAATTCGGTTATTATTTAATAATAATGGAATGTATTTTTAGTTGAATAATTTAAGCATTTTTATGTTTTTTTGTTTAAAAAAAATAAAAAAATAAAAATTTTAATCTTAAATTTCTTATTTAAAATTTTTTTTTTTAAAAAAAATAAAATTTAAATTTTTGTTTTAAAACATAAAAAAAAAAACAAAAAAATTAAATAAAAAATGACTTAAAATTTTTAAAATAATTAATTTAATTTCTAGTTTGATGCGCCCACATTTAATAATTTCCAAACAAATAAATAAATTTCTTATTATCACCCAGATTAACCTAAAATAAATCCAGAAAGTCTTTTAGATCAGTGGTTTTTGGAAGAGCATGATTTGGAATAAAAAAATTTAAATAATGAGAATAATTAAGAAAAAAAAACGAAATAAATTAAAATATTAGAAGATAAAAAAACTGAAAAAAAATAAAAAGAAAATAATTAAAATAAAGGAAATAAAATAGTTTTGAATTAAATAAAAATAATGAAAAGGTATAATTTTAATAATTAAAATGCTCGCTAAAATAAAAATAAAAAAGAGTAAACTAATAATATTATTTTAGCTTAAAAAAATTAGTAATAATAAAAGATTAATTAATCTTTTGAAAAATAAAATGATTCCAAATAAAATAATTATTATAAATTACATCATTCAATTGATAATTATATGAATTTTGAAAAATAATGGGAGAAATAAAATAAAGTTAAACTTTATATGCTTAATACTAATTAAAGAAAATAAATTAAATAAAGTTATATGTAAAAAAATAAAGAGAATTGAATTTATTTTTATAATAAAATTAAACAAATATATAATATAAAAAAGAGATAATTTATTAATAAAATATATATAAAAAAAATTGATATTATGTTTTTTATAAATAAATATATGTAATATATAAATATTATTTTTTTTGAAAAAAAAAAAAAAAAAATTAATAATTTTTATAAAATATATAAAAAAGTGAAAATGACAAATATAATTTTATTTTGAAGTGAAAAATAAGATATAATATTAATTTAAAAATATTGTAATTTAATCTTTATTTGACAAAAATATTAATTAAACAAAGAAAATATAGAATTAAAAAAGAAAAAGAAAAAATAATATACATATGTAAGACAAATTAATTAAAGAATTGAATCTAGAAAATTAAACTATAGATCCTTAGGAAGCTAAAAAAATATATAATTCTTCGAAAGTAAAAATATAAATTCTATCATTTTCATTTATGTTATTATTTTCTGCATTTAACTCTGCATAAAATTTAGTAGGAACATTATATGAAAATTTAGAATATAATAATTTAGGCTTAATATCTTTATTAGTATTATATGCAGTATTCGCAATAGCATGCTTGTTTGCAAAATATATAATAAAAAAACTTTCATTTAAAATAACATTCATATTAAGTTCTATGGGATACAATTTTTATTCTGCGTCTGGAATATGGGTATGCTTATGTTATAAAGAAAATTCTAAAAGTGGAGTATGTTCAACTGAAGTTATTTATTTTATTGTCCTTTTAAGCGCTTCTTTATGTGGAATGGCTGCATCTACTATATGGGTAATAAACTATATATATAATATTAAAAATTATATAAAAATTATATAATATAAAAAATATTAAATAAAAATAAAAAATATATAGGAATAAATATGTATATATATATATATAAAAATCATATATATAAATATAAATAAAACTATAAATATATATATAAATATAATAAATATATATTATATATTATATAAATATATATATATATTTATATATCTATTTATATTTATATATTTTATATATATATTTAATATAGATAGCTTAAGGTAGTTATATAGATACATTATGTATAAAATCAAGAGAAATGAGAGGAAATTTATTTGGAATATTTTGGGCTATTTAATAATCATCTCTTATTGCTGGAGCTTTATTAGGATCTTTTGTTCTTAAATATTTAGATAATCTTTATTATTTTATTATTATGACATCTTTGGGATTAGTTGCTACATTATTTTTTTTTCTCTTGCCTAATGTATAATAATAAAACAATGAAGAAACATAGCCTATCAAATAATAAATAAGTAATGTATTTAAACTTATGATGGGAAAAAAAGTAAGACCTTTTATTCCTTTTATGGTAATGGCAGGAATTATTGTTGGATTTTATTCTGGTTTCTTGAATAAACTTGTCGAAAACTCAATGGGATTTTCCGATTATCCTTTAAATAAAAATGAAAAGGATGATTTAAGTCAAAATTTATCGTATGTATTAATTTCCTTAGGTGTTTTTGAAATATTTGGAGGTATTATTTCTGGAAAACTAGCTGATAAATTTTGTGTTTATAAATTAGCCACTTTAGGTACTTTATTATGTCAAGGAGCTTTATTATTATGCTTTTTAGGATTATTTACTAAGAGTTATTTTGTTTGTTTTGTTATTGCTTCTTTTTGGGGATTTTGTGATTGTTATTTTTAAAATATGACTTCTGTAATTGCTTCTAAAGATTATGAAGGATAAATGGAAATATTTTAAGTTTTTAGAATAGTATTATCTTTTTCTAATGTGACTTTTTAAATTGTCAATATTCTTCTTTAAAACTAAAATCCATATATTTTATGTATGATTGTTATGTTAGTTTAAATGGTTTCTAATTTTGCTACAATTTTCTTCTAAAAAAATAATATAAAATTAAATTAATAAAACTGAAATATTCTAAAAATATATTTTAGATTAAATAAAAAAGCAGCAAAATTGATACTATTTTATTTAAAATTTTTTTTTTTTTTTTTTTTTAAAATAATTTTTTTTTTTATTATTATTAATTTATTTTTTTATTTAAAAATTAATCTTTATATGTTTTATTATTAAAAAACTTTAATAATTTAAATTTAACAAAAATAATTAATTAGTTTTTCAAACTTTTTTCATTAATTGATATAAATCTTATATTTTTTCAATAATTAAAGACTCTAAATCAATATTACAGTCAATCTATTAGAGATAAACCTTAATACCATGCAATAATAACTCAAACCAATAATCATCTAAAACAAACCAGACTTTCATCGCTTAAATATCCCATACAGATAAATAAGCTGGAATAATATCATTAATAATTAATTAAAAGCAATTTCCTAAAATTCTAAAAAATATAAAAAAATAAAAAAAAATAATAAAAAAAAATAAAAAAATTACCCATTTGTTATATATTATAAATTTTTTACATCAAATTAACTATATTAATGTACTTATTCATTGATAATTTCATATTAAATATCGATAATTTTTTAAATGCAATCACTAGGTAGTTATTAAAAAACTGAATTTTTAACTTTATAAATAATTTAAATAAGTTCGATTTTATTTTCGATTTCTTACATATGTAAATTACCAAACTATTAAACAAAAAGAACCTCATTAATACAAATTTAAAATGAATTAAAAAACTCAGTATTTAAAACATATTTATTATATTTAAATTCGTTCAATACATTAATATATTCTTTATTATTATGTGGTAAAATTAAAAAATCGATAATTTCTTAACAAAAAAGCAACAAATTTTATACACTTATTCTATTATTATTTATCAAATTATACACAAAAACTTTTCTTTACATTCTCAAATACACATCTTTAATAATACTTTAAACAGACTGTTAATTTTCGAGTATTTTTTAATAATAAGGGGGAGCATAAACTATGAAAAATCTAAATTATTCAAACCTAAATAAAAAATAACATTAATTTATATTTTTCCATCCAAAAGTTTTAACCTATTCTTAAAAAATGAATTTAAATTTAAAAAAATCTAAATAAGAAAATTCATATTATTTAATATTTTTTAATTTTTCTTTATTAAATATAGTAGGATCAATTAAAATCACCTTTAAAAAATCCAAAACTAATCCAAATAAATTCTCATCTAAAAAAATTCTCTTACTCTCCAAAATTTGTAATAAGATTTCATCTTTTTATTATATATATAATTATATATTTTATAAAATTTTCTTTAAATTATCCTCCCCGCCAATTTCTTCTAAAATACTCATCGAAATCATCACATTATCTATATTTTATATCACATTAATACATTTTTAAATAACCTAAGGTTATACATTTTTTATTTATTCTAATTAAAATTTTAGTAAACCAACTATATATAAATAATGGAACCTTCCTAAACATAAATCTCTAAAATTATTTCTCATTTCCTAACATATTTATTATTAATTACTTATGTTTCTATCTAGTAAGCTTATCAAGAACTTTTTAAATATGATTTTATTTATTTTAAAGTGTTCTCCTTTTTCATATATTTTATAAAAGTTTTCGAGTATGTTTTATAATATATCCTCTCCTCCTATTTATTCAAGTAAAGATAAACTAAAATTTTTATTTTATAATAAAGGAGGTAACTTTTATTTATTATTATTACTAGGTAATATTTAACTTAAACTTTCTAACTAAATATTGTTAATAGTTTATCTTTTTATTTAGACATATTTATAACTGGGAATAGATACTAAGCTTTTGCTTGGTTGTTTAATTTATTAAGATTAATCATTATCTAGTTTTGGAAAAGAAATAATTTTTTAAGAAATTTAAGAATTTTATTAATCATATTATTGTTCGAGAAATTCAAAGTAAGAATTTTAATTATGAGTCATTTTCCTATTTAATATATCAGTTTGATGTGAATTCTAATGCTCACGAATTTGATTTTTGTTTATATTATTTATATTAATTTCAGAATTAAAATAATCATATGGGATTTAGATACTAATGTAATAAGTTTTAAGTTTTTTTTTGTTTAGATATATCACTTAATTTTTTATATTAATTTTAAATACTAATTTTTGGTAGATCTTAATAAAATAATTATTAATTACTTTTTGGATATTAATATTATTTTTCCATTAATATATATATATATATATATATAATATATGTATATATTTTTATAAATATATAAAATATATATTTTTTATTATTTTTTTTGTTTAATTTTTTAATTATTATCATTCGTATAAAAATATATGGTAATTATATGGTTATAAATAAATTTTCTTTAATATATTTTAGTTGTTATTTTATTATTTTTTGCTTATTTTTAAATAAATATTTATTTTAAATTTATTATAAATTTACTTTATGAAATAAAATTTAAATTTTTATGTAAAATATTATTTTTTAACTTTATATTAAATTATATTTAAGTTAAGTTTTTATAATTCTTTAGTTTTTTTTTTCTTTAAATCTATTAATATGTATTATGTAAAAAACAAATATAAAAATTACATAAAACATTTAAAATTTTTACATTTTATTTCAATTATATGGATTTTTCCTTTTTGATAAAATATCCACTTTTTAATTAAAATTATATTTATTATGAAATAATAAATTATTTCTATTTTAAAAAATTCAAGAAAAACATTTTTTAGTTTATTTGTTCTAAGTTTTTAATTTATTTTTTAAAAAAAAAATAAATATCTTATATATTAAATAAAACATAGAAAAATAAGTTTTAAAAAATAAAATACAAAAAAAAATCTTTGTTTATAAAATATTTTAAAAATAATTATTTAATAATTATATTCAGTTTAACTTGTTAATATTTTTTCCACTAGTTAAATTAATTATATTCAAATTAAATAATTCGCACTTATATATATAAAATTAAATAAAGATTATTAGTTTTCTTAAAATACAATAATAAAAATAATTAAAAAATTTTTATATAAAATACAAGTACTTAAAAAAAAAATTAAACTTAGGATAAATTTTGAATTATATTATGTTTTTCAATTTAGCTAACGAAGTAGAAGAAAATCCCTTTGAGTTTTCAACAAATTTAATATAAACGCAAAATAAAATTATAACAATAATAAAAACCTTTAATATAAAAGTAAAAAAATAATAATTTTTATTAATATAATAAATTCAAATAACTATTTATATATTATTATTATTGCTTTGTTTAAAAATAATAATATTAATATAAGTAAGACGAAAAAAAAAAAAAAAAGTAACAATACATTAAAGAAAATAATAAAAAATATAAAAAATTTAATTAAATATAAAAATTAAAATATAATAAATATATATAAAATAAAAAGAAATGTTAAAAATATAAGGCATAAATAAAAAAAAAATATATCCTGTTTATATTTATATTATGTATATTGTATAAATATATTCAAAAAATTATATATTTTATGATAATAATTATTTATTATATAATTTTATATATTATATATAAATATTTTATATGATATATTAGAATATTTTATTTAATATTAAATATAAAAAATATTTATTATAATATTTCTAATAATAAAAAATTAATATTAAATATTTTATTTTTAATATTTAATATAATAAATTTGATATTAATTAAATATATTTATTTATTTTGATATTTTATTTTATTAAAAATTAATTAAATATATATATATGTTTATATATTTATTTAATTAATAATATTAAAATATATATATATTTTTAAAAATTTATTTTTTAATATTAATATTTTATATTTATTATTATTTATATTTAATATTAAAAATATATTATATTTATTATATATTATTTTATATTTAATATTAAAAATATTCGATATTTAATATTTAATATTTTTTTTTAATATTTAATATCTATTTTTATATTTTTTTCATATATATATATATTTATTTTTTTATTTATACTTTTTTTATTTTTACTCAAATAAAAAATTTTTAATCCTATAAAATTCATTATTATTTTGAATATATTACATATTGAACTTTTACTTTTTTGCAATAATATATTCTTAAATACTCCTAATATTAATAATTAGTTATAGAATTATATATTAATTGTTTCTATTTATTTGTTATTAAATATATGTTTTTATGTTTTTTGTATTTAATACTTATAAAAATATTAAACATTAACTATAATTATAATTTTTTTTTATAAATATTTTAAATATTTTTATACATAATTAAAGTTATAAAATAATAACTTATAATAAAAAGGATTATATTAGTTCATTTTTTTTATAATAATTTCATTTTTTTAATATTTTTATATCATTTTTAAAAGATTATTATTTAATATTTTTATTAATATATATCTCTATATTATTTATTTTATTTTAATATTTTATATTTTAAAGAATTCTTTTATTACATATTATTAATTAATGAATAATAAAAAATTATAAATATTTATTAAATTCTAATCAAAAGATTTAATTAAAAATAGAAATATACTATTGTATATCTTTTTATAATTATATATTTAAATCTTTAATTAATTTTATTATTATCATAAAATATTTAAAAAAATAAAAGATAATATTTATTTTTTCAATAAATATATAAATAAAAAAAATATTTTTTTTAAATCTTTATATAAAAATAAAATAAAAATTATTTATAAATATAATTAAATAATCAATCTATATAATTCTATTAAAAATTTTCATTTATAAAATCTTAAATAGAAATTCCTGTAGGTCCATTAAAAACTCTATATACAATATTTGAAATAGATTAAAAAGCACTATCTAAATCATCATTACTTAAACTAGAAACAAAAGTTCCTTCGTGTGTTTCTCTACATAACCCAATAAGATTATTTTTTGAATTATAATCAAGTTCAATTCCTTTTTTATTTTATTATAAAAAAATAATTAAAAATTAACCAATAATCATTAAATTAATATCTTTATTTTAATTTAATAAATCAACTATTTTTTTTTATTTAATTTTCGAAATATCTGCATCGTCACTATCAGTAATAACTACAATCCATTTTTAATGGTTTTTCTATTCAACTTTTTAAAATAATCTAATTCCTTCATAAATACTCATATATAAAGCTGGTTCTCCATATCCAACATAATTTACACTATCCTTAATAAACTCTTTCAAAAATCGATCGTTCTTACTTTTCTCGCTTAATTCGAAAATAACATGTGCATTCTGATCAAAAGTTATATAACCAAATCTATCCTCTGCTTATATAAATCTGTTTATATTTTAATTAATTATATGTTATTTTCTTTTCTTTTAAATATATTTATTTACTTATTATATATTCTTAAAAAAGATTATATTGCTTATTATTTTTTATTATTTTCTTCCATTGATTAACAAAAGTTTATTATAAATACTAAGTCTTTTGATATTTTTCTTTCATATCTTTATAAAAGTTCGAGTACTTTAGGAGCTTAATTTAATAAATTAAACTATTCTAAAATTTCTTTTATATTCTGTAAATAATTATACCTTTTACAATATTAATATTTTCAAAAATTAGATATGAAAATATATATATGTATATTTTTTTATGTAAATTCTTTAATATATACTATTATTTAAAAAAGTATACCTAAATGCAGGATCATATCTTTTACCAAGTCTAAGTCCTTAAATAAATTATTTAAAAGCATTTTTATACCAACCAGTTTGTTTGAAAAACATAGCATAGTGAAAATGTACTCTTTAATTCATCATTTCTGGATTTTCAATTTAATTTTTCTCCTCTTCAGAAAGAAATTTATAAATTTTTTCATAGAAATTGTTTTATAACTTTATAAAAATTTATAAATAAAATCATTAAAAAATAAAATACTTCATCAGCAACTGACTAATAACTTAAAGCTTTATCAAAATCTTCTTCATTTTTCGTAAAATTAGCCCTTTCTAAATAAACAGCACTTAATCTAGAATATATAGTAATAAGTCTACACAGACTAATATGTGTTTAATTTTTTTTATCTAAAACAGCAACCATTTTAAATCTTTATTTAAAAAAAAAAAATGGTAAAAAATAAAAAAAAAAAAATACTTATCAATAGCTAATTCCCATAATTATTTTGAGAAATTTTTATTTTTATTTTTCTCACTATCTGCATATATACTATATGCATTAGCAATTTAATAACATCTATCTGCGTATATTTACTCAAGTATAATAATCTAATTTTATGAATATTTTGCTTTTTTCTTAGTTTAATCCTATTATTTCTAAACTGCATTACCATCCAGTTAAGAAATATCAAATTCTAAAACAGTTTCCGGCCTTAAATATAAATCATTTGAAAAAAACGAGAATTTTTTATTTTTATTTAATGATTTCCATCCATTTACCGGTTTTACCTTATAAAAAATTTCCAAAAAAAAATTATTATTCCCAAAATCTCCTTATTAAATAAAATTCTAAATAACTTTTTCGATTTTCTATTCAATTACCATTAAAGATTAATTATAGCAAATAATAGTCTCATTATATCTCTAATTTTACATATGAATATTCCCCATATTATTATACGCAATCCCAATACCTTTTTCGAACCCTTTTTTCTTAAAATGTGCCAAAGCATTACTTAGTCTTATTAAAATCTAAGAGTCTTCGCCTTAATAGTAATTATTATCTGAATATTTTAAAGATAAATTCATTTCATTACATACTGAATATAAAACACCACTTTCTATATTTTTTTAAACAAAATTACTCATAATTTCGACTTCTAAATCTCCTTTAGTAATTTAATCTAATTTTATTGATAATTCATATAATTATCTTATTATATTCTTAGAATGTCTCATTAATATATTCCCGATTCCAAAAAGACAAAAAAGAGCAAAAGTAATACACAGACCAAATAAAATAGTTATTTATTAAGAATTATATTCTTCGATTTTTATTAATAATCTAAATAATTTTAATTTAAAGAAACTGAACAAACTTATAAAATTTCTTCTATTTTTTCGCTGCAAAGTACCCATTCTTCATTCTACAATTATTATAAGTATTTTTTTTATATTTTTTGATCTTATTTTTTTCTTTTGGTTATATTTCCTAATTATAAAATATAAATTTAAAGCTCATTTTAAATTTCTAAAACAAGCTTCTTTTATGATTTTTAATATCCTATTTATAATTAATAATATATTTTTTACATATATTATTCTTCTAAAGAAAATTAAAGACAAACTATAGCACAAAAACCGTAAAAATTACAATTTTAATTATCCTTGTTTCCATGAAAGAAATAATCGTAAAAAATACACATAAACTCTATTTCTAATCTATTTTCTTGAAATTAAATGTAAATTTTTTCATATGAATTCCTTTCTGGAGTATTTTTGAAAAAATCAACTGCTTTTTTAAATAAATTATCCTATTAAAAATCCCAATTTTTGTTTTTGGAAAATTTCTTGTCTTTTTTTGCTGGAAATTATACATAAATTCTCTCTTAAACTTCAAAAAAAAACACGCTTTTTAATAAATGCTAATTAGTCTCGAAAATTCCTCTTAAAAAAATTAATATTTAAACACTAAATTTTATCATCTGTTTTTCATTTTAAGAAAGAGGTTATATCGGTCCTGCTTTATACCACATAAACGATTCTAAAGAATATTAGGTAGTAGAACTTATTCCTTTTATATTTAAATTATTATCGTATATTTGACTTGCATTTTACATATATTCATCTAATCTATCTTATGATTATATCTAAAAAGATTATTAAATTGAAAATATAAATGATTCTGTAAATTTTTTTGATGATATTAATGATAGTACAAAAGGTTAAATGTGGTTTAATAATGTTTGGACTGCATTTTAGTTTATTTATGGTAATGATGAATCTGCTTTTAGTTTTAAGTTTTCTAAATTGCAAGAAATTTCGGTAAGAATTCTGGTAAAATATAGAGAAACAAATATTGAAATGAATAAAAAGATAAAAGATATAGTAAGTACTTTTTTCTTCATTTATTTTTTTGTAAATTAATTGTTAATAATTAATTTTTTTTAATTATTATTATATTTTATATATTTGTTTAAATTAATTTAATATTTTTTTTAAAAAAAAAACAAAAAATCATGTATCCTCAATTAATTTCAATAATAAAAAAATTTTTAATATATATTTATATGTATATATTAATATATATATATATATATATATAAATATAAATTCATATAAATATATTTATATTTATAAATATATTTTTTTATTTATTTTTTTATTGATTTTTTTTTTAATTATGTTATCATTATATAGTTTATATTATATTAATTTTTTTTTATTAATTATAATACCAATTAAAATATCAAAAAATATACTTTAATATATAAATTTAACTAGTTTATTTTATATTTTAACAAAAATAAATATAAAAATTAACATATATTTATCGAAATCTTGCTTTAAATTAAAAGCATAATAATAAATGGAAAGTAATTAAAATATTTCCCCATTAAAAAAAATAAAGCTATATTAATAATTTTCCTTGGTAAAAGAATTCCGAAAATCCCTCAAAAACACCACATCTTAATCATTTCAATAAAAATCTAACCACAGTGATTAATCGTTTTAAAAAGTAAAGAGTAGAAATCAGAATTAATTTAAAACATCCCTAATGCAAATCCGTCCCACTAAAATATACGATTTTTTAAAAAGTTAAGACAAAAAATACTTTAATCAATATATAATGGAAATAAATAAAAATATGTAGAATTTATAAAAGCAAAAAATTAAAAGAAATACCAAAAAATCTTCTATTGATTAAATTCAACAATTGGAAATCCAAAAAAAACTAACGAGATAAAACAGTTTAGCAATAACAGCATATATATAAGCCTATACATTATAAACACCCTCTTTATAAATCCCTAATATATAAATAATAAACGAAATAATAACCTTTTAATTTAAAAGTAAATGCCAATTTGGACTTAAAAAAGCTCCGAATAGAAAATACTATAATTGTATAGAAAAAAAATAAAAATAATTTGCAATTTGTATATATTAACTTGATTCTTCAACAATTGATGAATGGAATTGTATGTAGGAAATATTCGCATACAAAAACGGGAATTAAAATGGGATTTTAGAAATTTTAGAAAAACCTTCTGTTTATGAAATGAGACCTTTGGAAAACACATATTTATTAAAAACAGAATAATTTGAGATTTTAGATAATATATTATTAAGAAGATTTAAATAGAATGAAAAATATAAAGAAAATGAACTTCTTTACATATATATATAATTAATAAAAAGCATTTAGGAAATAGAAATACATGGATATTATTTTGACAAAATTGATTGTGAAAATGTGTGTTTTTGTCCAGATAATAATAATTATAAGTTTTTGAATGAAATAAGGAAGAAAGAAGAAAATAAATTATATTAAGAGGATTTGGGGATGTGTTTTTTATTTATAAAGTATTTAATTATTCCAAGTAATAGGACTCAAAGTGTTATTTAAAAAGCAATAAAAAAAAGCGAAGAAACATAATAAGATGAGATTTCATCGAAAATAATTAATTTTTTATTATAAAAAAATAATTAATATTCCTTAGAAAATATAGAGGATTAATTTTTTTTAAAAGAAAAAAATATTTTTTAATAACAAAAAAATACTTTCGATGAAAAATATAGATAAGATTCTACTAAAATAGAAGATTAAATCCTCGATTTTTTTTTTAAAAATCTATAAATAGCATTTATTTATAAATCAATTTTTATTTGGGAAAAAGCCACTTTTTCATTTTTTTAAAATCTCGAAATTATAAAACAGCTAGGAAATTAAATTGATTTTAAAATAGTTCTTGAAAATATTAATTAAATTTGGCAATGTCTATTTTTTTAATAATAATATGAATAAGCTTTTGAATATAATCAAACATACTTTTCTAATTCTATAAATGTACTTCCATATGATTATTTTTTAAGTGGAAAACTTAAATGGATGTTAAAAATGCACTCAGAAGCTTCTAACGATTTTGACAAAGCATTATTAGGGGCTTAGGATTTTGAAAAAGTTAAAATTTTGTTAGAGCTAGGTGATTTCTTTCCTAATGACAATTAATAATATTATAAATATGCAAATGATATTCTTAATAATATGGACCCCTAATTAGAAGACGTAAAAGAATTAACAGAGAAATTAAAAATTAAATAAAAATTATAAAATAAATTATGATAAAAATAATAAAATATAATTAATAATAATATAAAAAAAATTATAAATTTCATAAAAATAAAAGTGATACTTGAAAAAAAAAAAATATATAATATATATATATATATATATATATATATATATATATACATATATATAAAATACTATATTTATTTATATTAATAAATAATATGAATACTAAAGCTACCTAATAATAATAAAATTAAGACGAAGAACCCTAGTGGACAACTAAAAAAATAAACCAGTTCATTATCGTAAACCATCTATTAGGAAAAGGTGCTTTCGCGAAAGTTTATAGAGGTTTTTTCGAACAAGATGAAAATAAACATGTTGCTGTAAAAACACTTTAAATAAAAGCAATGAAAGATTTTGCGAATGTATTTGATTTTATAAAACGAGAAATTTTCAATTTATAAATGCTAGATTCCCCTTTTATTGTAAAATTATACGATATAGCCCGTACATAAAATAATCTATATATGTTTTTAGAATATTGTTAAGATGGAGATTTAAAATAATATTTAAAGAAAAAATAAGGTTATAATATATATATATGTATATATAAAAAAAAAGCTAAAAAGATAGAAGACTTACAGAAAATGAAGCTTTAATATTTTTAATATAAATAATAAATGCATTTAAATAATTAAGAAAAAACAATATAATACACAGGGATATAAAACCAGCAAATATACTTTTAAACGATGGAATTGCAAAAGTAACAGATTTTGGATTTTCAAGAGTTATCGATGATGATTATCCTATATTAATGTCAAGATTGGGACCTCCTTTATATATGGCTCCTTAGATCTCAGAAGGGATACCTTTTAGCTATAAGAGCGATGTATGGAGTGTTGGGATTGTTCTTTATGAAATGCTTTATGGTTTCACACCCTGGAGTGCAACAAATTAAACTTAATTATTAATAAATATAAAAACAATTGCTTTAAAATTTCCAGAACATCCTAAAAGATAAAAAGTATTTTTAAAAAAATAATATATAGTTATTATTTTGTGTATTTTAATTAAAAACTAAAAAACAATATATAGAAATAAACCAATATCGATTTTTTTAATATTAAATTTAAATTTCGTTAAATTTTATTATATTTTTAATACTAATAATTTAATGAAAAATAAAACAAAAATATATATATATATATATATATATATATATATATATATATATATATATTATATATATATATATATATATATAATTACTTTTATTTATACATTTTTTATTATTATTTCTATAGCAATTAAAAATTCTAATTAGAAATATGTTATAATACGAAGAATATGATAGAATTTCATGGGAAGAAGTATTCTAATTTGAATTCATATAGATATTAGAATAATAAAATATATATAAACCTATTTAAAATTTTGAAGTAAGTTTAAATTTAAACGAATTATATATAAAAAGAAATTTAGTAGCTGGTTATTTTTCATTAAATACAGATTAAAATATAATGAAAAATTAAAATAATATTAATGAAAATTAAATAGTAAATTAATTTCCTGAAAAAAATAAAGAAGCATTAAATTAAATAATTCAATAATAGAAACATAATGATTCTATTAGAAAAACAATTCTTAAAATAAATGATTATTTTCTTTATGAAAGAAATATATCTTTCTTTTGTAATTTTGTTATTTAAAAATGTGTTCTTTTATTTAATGAAGGAAAATTTCCTGTTTAACCTGATCTTTATTTTAGACTTTGCTTTTGTATTTCGAAATATTAAAATATTTAATTAGTTAATATTAATAGTTTTCTAAAAAGTACCAAATCGGATACATTTGACTAATAAATGTGGATAATTTATCTTAAATCATAAGAATATTCTAAAACTTTAGGAGTTATTAAAGCTGATATTGCTTTTTCAACTAATATTTTCGATGAGCTTTATAAAAAAACTAGCGAATTAATTAATATAGAAATTTAATAATAAAATTAATAATTAGATAAAATTTAAAATTTGAAAGATTTTTTGACAATTTTAAACAAAAATTTCGAGATGGACGATAATTTCAAAAATAACATGAAAAAAACACTTTAAGAAGTTAAAAAAGAACTAAAAAATATAATTTCTTTTTCCGAATAAGAAACATTAATTTTAGCCTCTTTAATATTTATTTGTGCAAATCCATATTAGAAATTTTGTGATATAAAATTCGATTTTAATAAATTTTATGAAGATATAGAAAATACGAAAATCGAAGATTTAAAAAAATAAATATTATTATAATTAGAATGAATATTTTTTTTTTATTTATTTTTTTTAAATTTTTTTCTTTTTATTTTTATTAAATTTTTTCTTTTTATTTTAAGTAATTTTTCTTTAATTTTATTTTTTTTGAATTTTTGAATTTATTTTTTATTTTTGAGTAAATATAAATAATACTATAAATATTAATTTTTTATAAAATTAATTATAGTAATTTTTTATATTTTTTAATTATTTATATGATCAATTTAAATAAAAATATTTTTTTTTTAATATACATGTTCTTTTTTTTATTTTTGTTCATTTTTCAATATTTAATATTTCACATAATTTTGTTATATATTTTACTTTTATTATATCTTTTTTTTTATATTCCATATCTATTTATAATACTTAATTGATTTACTTTTTATAAAAAAAATTTAAAAATATATAATTTTTAAAAAGTAAAAATATTACATTTCTACATAAATAACATTAATTTGTTTATTTCCAAACTTCTAAAGAACATTAATAACATATTCCTTTTTTTTATAAAAAATATATAAATAAAAAATAAATTTTTTATAATATACCTCCATGACCACAGTCCATAAAAAGCGAATCCTATTCTTAATTAAAACAAATTAAACAAAGTTATGCATTTTAATCACTTTAAATTTCAGTTTCTTTTTATAAAATATATAATATTTTTAAAAATAATATAATTTTAATTTTTACAATCTTAATTTATTTGAGTTTTATTTTAATTATTTTATTATTCAACTTTGTTTTATTAATTATCTTTATTTTAATCATTATCTTTATTTTAATCTTTATACTATTCATTATTTATTTCTTTATTTTAATTTTTATCTTCATTTAAAAATTTATCTTTTTTATCTTTATCATATTATTTATAAAATATATTTTTATCACTATTTATTTATCTTATAACAGATTATTTTTAATAATTAAGACAACAATCAGAATTAATCTTTAAAAATTATTTAAATACTAAATTATATATATAAATTTTATATTTACTTTATTATTATTTTATTTCATTTATTTATCAATAAAATTTATTTTTTAAATAAAATTATTTATTAATTGATTTCTATTTTTAGTTTAAACACTAGAGATGGTAATATCTTCACTTTGTTAATCAATATTATTATTATTAATTGTTTATTATATAATTGTATTTTAAATATTAGTATTAATAAACTAAGCATCTGTCTAATTATTATATTAAGAATTAACAATTTCATCTTTTTAATATTAAGCATTACATTTATTTAGATCACTTCTATTAGTATTAAATAATTCTTAAGTATAATATTTAAAATAAGTAGAAGATAATCTTTGCTTTTATATAATAAAATTATGATATAATATTTATTTATATTAATTATTTATTAAATACTAAAAATTTAGGAAATTCAGTTTATTTAATTCTTTTAAAAAAATATGTAATTTTTTTTTTTTTTTTTTTATTATTATTATTATTATTATTATTATTATTATTATTATACATATAATTAATTTTATATATTTATTTAACCATATTATAAATTTTAATTATCTTATTCTTCTTCTATATACACATTTTCAATAAAACCTCTATTTTTTTATATAATTTTATATTAATTATTTTTTTCAATATAATTTCAATAAAAAAAAAAATTATCTAATATATGTATTTACTTAAAGCATTTTTTTATGTACATAGATGATATAATAGTATAAAAACAAAAACATGCATTAAAAGAAATAGAAATTTCTAGTTAATCTAAAACATTTATATATATTAATTTATATAATATAATATATTATATAATATATATATTTATGTATATATATATATGTATATATATATTTTTTAAAATTATAAGTATTACATTTATCTTCGAATTCTAAATAATCTATTATACCTTATACAATAAAATAAATATTTAAAGTATTTCCAACAATGACACTAAACACCCAAATTATTGCTAAAGCTTTTTAATTAAAAAATAATTTAAAACTTAAAATATATTATAATAGTAATAGTAATTTAATAAACTTTCTTTTCTTTAATTTTTATCAATTATTGCTTTGCATATTTTATTTAAAATCATCAAAACAAATCCTACTAACATACTAGAGTGAATAGAAAAAAATATCCAAAAAACCCAAAAAACCTCTTTCCAATTCCAACTTATATACCTCTCTAGTTTTAGTGCAATATTAATAATTTAAACACATATAAAAAGTCTAAAAATTATAATAAGCTAAAAATAAATATAAAATAATAAATAAGTACAAGATGAACAATAGATATAGAATCATTATTCTTTTTATTCATATAATAAATAATAAATCTAAAAATGCATGATAATAAAATAGGTATTGTTACATATAAAAGCGAAAAAGAAAACAAATTAAAATAGAAAAATGAAAATATAGATGATAAAATATACATAAAAATTTCCAAAAATTTTAACTTGAATAAAAAAACATTTTATTATCTAAAAATATAAATATAAATATAAATATATAAATATATATATTTATATAAACATATTTATATTTTTTATACATAAACATATTTATATTTTTTAATATATAATTACACATCATCTAAATTATGATATTGAATTATTTTTGATAATTTATAGAATTGAAAAACCACAAAACTCATAATAGGGAAAGCAAAATTTATATTTTCTTTAATAAAACAAAGAATTAAAAACAGAAATATAATATGTATAAAGATTAAATTAGTAATCTATTAAAAAAACCATTTGTTAAACAATTTATTTTCATTGCAATAAGTACTAGATTCATATCTTTAAATTTCTTATTATAATTACTATTCAAATGTTCTGTTTATATTATTTTATTAATTCTATTCTATATTTTAAATTTATTATTGAAGAATATTATTCTCAATGTTTTAAACGTTTATTCTTTAATCATTTATTTATTCTATTTAATATATATTTTGTTAATTATTTATTTCTTAATTATTATTATTTATGATTTCGTTGTTTTAAATGTTTTATTATTAATTTCTTTATTACATTCTTATTGACATTTATATTTCTTCCTAATAATCATTATCTATATCAATTTAATGATTTATCTCTTGAACTTGTTAATGATTATTCTAATTGTTTTATTGTCTATTTTACCATAAAATAATATTAATGTTTTATATTTATTCTCTAGAATTATTTGCATTATTTTAATACATATCATCTAAATGACTCATACTTTGAGAATCTTTTATTTTTTTTATTTTTATTATTAAAGTTTATTATTTTTTGATAATAATATTTACTTATCTAAGTTGTTTATAAAATATCATTTGATTATTATACAATATCCATTCTCTTTTAAATGTTTTGTTTTTAATATTTTTACTTGAATAAAGTTTAAGTTTAATGTTTTAAATTTTATAAAATACTAATATATATATATATTATTATTTATAACACTATTTTTTAATAACTGTTAATATTATTATTTTAGTTATTTAAGATAGTTTTTTATTTAATAAAGCAATTTAAATAATTTTCTATATAATTTATAAAAAAATTAATTGTTATTTTTTTTAAAAAAAAATATTTTTTAGATTAATATTTCTTTATATGTTTACATAAAATATATATTATTTTTTTAAATTTAAATATTTTATTTTTTTAGTTTATCAATTATATATTTTTTATATTATTAACATTATTAGATTTAAATTAATTACTATAAAAAATACATAAATTTAAGTATTTTTATGAGCAATCTTTTTATAAAATAATAATATTAATAAATAAGTCATTAATTCTATAGTACATAATATAAAATATTGATAAAATTAAATTTGATTTTTATTATTATTGATATAATAGAAATAGTAATTATATAATTGTATATATTTAATAAATAAATATTATTTTAATTTAAAAATTATTTATAAAACATCTATTATAATTATTTATATATTATTAAATAATTTATTTATTATTATTATTATAATTTTCATTATTTTACTTTTTTTTTTATTATAATTCTATTCAAAAGCTTTTTTTATCAAATTATAATCTTAAATTAAATATTTAATATAAATATAAACTGCATTATAAAATAATATAATATCAATTTTACCTTTTTATAAAAAACGCATAAAACTTTATTTTATAAATAGTAATAAATCTCATATAAAAAATATTTTATATTAATTTAGTATTTAAAAAAATACCCAAAAAAAGATTAAAAAGAACAATATTAATATTTATAATGTATATATTTATTTATTTATTTTTATAAAAATAAAATTTAAAAATAATAAAATATCTAATTTTAATAAAAATGTAAAAAAATATAATAGGAAGATTAGAAAAAGATAAAACTATTTTTTTTAATTGTGACATTTAACAGGGTTTTAGAAAACACATTTTCAAAATCGAACATGTAATAAACACAGCCCGTTAAATGGCCTAAATAGCAAACATAATGAATATTCCAATTTTAGAAACAATCCAAAATAAGCGTGTATTTGGTGACACAGTGGAGGAATTATCAAAAGACATACCTACACATTTATCAGCTAAATATGAAAAAAGTACATTTTCAATGTTAAATAAAGACACATAATAGTTTTTGGATAAATATCAAGAAAGAAAATAAGCTATATTATATGGATAAGAAACACATATATGTGTACAATAAACATGCTTGGATTTATTACAAAAAGGATTTTAAGTGTTTTTACTTACTGATGGGATTTCTAGTATGAATTAAATTGATAGATTAACTGCTTTTTAAAGAATGTAATAGGCAGGAGCTCATTTAACTACTTTTCAAAGTGCAGTTTTTGAACTTATAGGAAATTACGAAGATCCAATTTTTAAATAAATTTTGCCAATTTTGAAAATGAATGTTAAGGAAGAAGAAAGACTAACTTTTTCTACTTTATGAAAACATAAATTAATATATATATTTATATTTTAGAAATTCATTTATATTAATTTTTTAAAATATATAGAATAAATATTTTAGTTTTTGAAAATAAGACTTATAAACATAATTATTTTATTATTTTATTTATAAAAAAAATATAATTAATATTTTATATATTGTAAATATTTTATTTTTTAATTATTAATTTATTTTATTTTTTAATAATAAAAAAATAATACACAATAATATACTTAAATATTATATTAATTATTTAATTAAATAAACAAAAAACAATAATAAAAATTAAACATTCCCATATATGTCAAACCCTGAAAATAAATAAATAAATGAAAAATCCACCCTATTCCGCCACGATGACTAAAAAAAGCCAAATTCAGATGATGACATAAATAAATGGTGGCCTATTTTCGGTCGAAAATCAACGAATTCAAATGAAAGTACTAAAAACACTTTTTGGTTAAAAAACACATAAAAACTTACCCTAAACGACATCACATTTAATGAAGATTTAGTTGGTTCAAATTTAGAGATTGATGATGAAGGGATAGATTTAAATTTAAAATCAAGTATAAAAAATAAGCATATTTTATCAAATTTTTTAAGTAGAATCAGTAAGAAATAAAAAAACTCAAAAGAATATGAATACAAATTAATAGGAAATTATTTAGTATATTATAATAATAGCAAAAGTAACATATTCAAAGGGTATATTATATTAGATTAGAATATAGTAATAGAAAAAAAAACAATAAAAGGGAATACTTACAATATTTATTATATAGAGTTTTTAAGGGATGGAAATGTTCGAAAACTATATTCAAAATAATAAGAAATTATTAATAAATGGTATACTGAAATGAGATAGATGTGCATTTTATAAAATTTTAATAATAATTATGTTTTATAGGAAATTTTAGGAACAGGTTCATTTGCCGTTGTATGTAAAATTTCAAGAATTATAGATTAAAAAACTTTTGCAGCCAAAATTATTAAATTAGAAAAATTATAAGAAAACAAACATAAAGAAAAATTTTTTGTAATAAATAAATATGCTTTTAGTTATTATATATTTATAAAAAAGAATATGTTAATTAATGAATATAAAGCCCTTAAAAAATGCAGGCATAAAAATATTGCAAAATTAGAAGAAGTTTATTAAGAATAAACATAATTAATTTACGTTACTGAATATATATAAGGAGGTGAGCTCTACTAAAGATTAAAAAAAATCAAAAATTTTAAAGAAGAAGATGCTGCTATGATAATTTATAATATAACATAAGGTTTATAATATATGCATAAGTAAAAAAATTAAAAAATATAAATATAAATATATATATATATATATATATATATATATATATATATATATATATATATATATTTATAATAAAGTCAATAATTAGTCCATCGAGATTTAAAATTGGAAAATATTTTATTAGTAAATCATATAGATTTAGATTGTAAAATTATAGACTTTGGTTTTGCTGAAAAAATAAATTACTAAAAATTAGAAAGTAGGGCAGGAACACATGGTTTTCTACCTCCTGAACTATTTAAATTACAGCCCTATACAGAAAAAGGAGATATATTTAGTTTGGGTGTTATTTTATTTTGTTTATTGAGTGGTTAGTCTCCATTTAAAGGTAAAACAAGTAAAGAAGTACTTGAAAATAATAAAAAATGCAAAATTTCTTATGATTCTGATATATGGATTAAAATAAGTGATGAATCTAAATATTTATTAAAAAAAATGTTAGAAGTTGATCCTAATAAAAGGTTTAAGTGTAACGAAATTCTAAAATCTAAATGGTTAAGGAAATACATTTTAAATAATTCTTAAAGCTTGAAATCATCTACACATAATAAAACAAAAAATTCGTTGAAAAATGTCTATATAAAAATAATTTTTTTCTATTTTTAACAATTAAAAATAAAATAAAATATAAATTTAGTAAAGTATTACATTAGATGAAGAAAATAAATCTATAGATTTTAATGAAGGGTTAACAGATCTAAATAGTACTATATTAAATATATAAACTAATAATATTAAATCTTTCTATTGTAAATCTTATAAGTCTTTAAAAAGCCACTAGTCAAATAGTTAAGAATCAGATAATGATTTTAAAGTTTCAAAAAATTTTAATAATAATAAGGATGATATTAATTTATAAATTGAGGATATAAAAGCAGATGATTAATGTAATTTAAATTAAAAATTATTACTTTTGTTTACTCCTTAAAAAAAATTCATTAAATCTTAAGTCTGGAAATATTAATAGTAAAAATTTATTTGATAAGCATTATTTTTATATATATAAAATAAGAGAGTATTATGTAATTTATTTATATTTTTTTGTTTTTTGTAAAATACTATTTATATTTAAATTAATTTTTATATTAAATCTATAATAAAAAATTTATAATATATATATAATTATGTATATATATATATATATATATATATATATATATATATATATATATATATATATATATCTTATTTTGAAATTTAATTTTTAATTTTAAAAATTTATGAAACTATTAAATTTTTATATTATTAAATAAAATTAAACTCATAAAAAATATTATTTTTAAATAAAATATATAAATTTAAAATATTCTAATTAAAATATTTACTCAGTTTTTTAACTATTTTAAAAA
>NW_004085993.1:0-38770 GCF_000220395.1 Ichthyophthirius multifiliis
GGTTTATAATGGGCGCATTCTTATAATTACTTAAACTTTTATTTTCGCATCTGGTTAGTTTTCATCACATATTTATTATTATTATTAAGGCATTTTTGTAGGTGTTTTACTAATTCGTAAAAAATTGACGTTATTCTTTATTTTATATTTAATTAAAAAAAAATATGTTATAATATGTATTATTTTTTGATTTTTTTTAAAGAAAGGATATTTTTAATATAAATTACACTTTTTTATAAAGGACTTTTTTAAAAATTTCTCATTTTTTTTATACTTTATATTTTGCTTTTGTGTTTTTGTTAATTTTTATTTAATTTGATTTTTTTTTTTGAATAGATTTTTTAATGTTAAATATAGTCTTATATTTATAAAAAAAGGCAAGCATAAATTTAAAAAAATAATATATTATTACTTGTTTATAGCTTTTTTTTTAAAATAAAATAAATAAAAAAGATAATTAGTATAAAAAAAAAGACATTATTAATTTTTTCTCAATATTTTTTATTATTATTTTTTGTAAAGTTTAGTTTTTTAAAAAAATTAAAAAATTTATAAATATTAAAAAAAATTAATATTAAGAAATTTAAAAAATTATGAATTAATATATATATATATATATATATATATATATATATATATATATAAATTTAATAATAATATTAAATTTTAATATTATATTATGTAAAAAACAATATTCTCACAAATATCCTCTCTAGTTTAAAAAATTAATTAGTTAATATCGCGAATAACCCTGAATTTTATGATTAATTAAAATAAAAATCCAATTAAAAAAATAAATAAATTAAAAAATATAATACTAATTATCTAATATATTCATTTTAATTTTATTTTCTCTTGGTTTTTCTGTATATGCTTATTCAATTGTACATCCAATAATATTTTCCTAAGGAAAAAACATATATAATTAGGTAAATATTTTGTTACATGATAAGTTTCATTTGTAAAATAATATTAAAAATATATAAATATAAATATATATATATATATATATATATATATATATATATATATATATATATTTTTATTATTCATATTTTTTTTTTTTTTATAATTTTTTTTATTAAAGTCACTTTTATCATAAAATAAATGGATTATAAATAATGATAATATTTTTTTTTTTTTTAAATATAGAAAAATAAAATAAACATCAGAACAAGAAAAATATTTAATTTTATTTACTTTAATTATTCATTATATTTATCTCTTATTTCTTGTACTTATGAGTTTATTATATCTATAGGCTTTGTTCCTATTTCTCCTAATTTAAATTTATATTCGGTAGGGTCTACTTAACAATCTACTCTGTATGGATCTTTATTATGTTTCCATTTAGCCTTTTAATTTTAATATTTAATATAAGGATTTTCTGTATTTATATGATAATTTTTTTTCCAGTGTTCGCATCCATTTTAGAGTTTTTAATTTTATGTTGTAGGAATTTTTACTTTATTTGATTAATTTTTTTATAATTAAATTGATTTAGTACTTGTTTAGCTAAGTTGTAGTATGTTTTAGACTATTTTTTAGAATTATATTTTTTTTTAAATATTATTCTTTAGGATTTAGAGTCTCTGAAATTTGGTTTTTATATATTGATTTCACATTTTGATTTTTATAGAAAGAATTATAATCTAAATCACTTTAAACTTTTAATTTTCTTTCTTTTTTAAAAAATAAAAAAAGAAATTATTTTACTCTTTTCTTATGTTTAAGTAGTAGTTATTTTGCTTTTTTCAGGTTTTAATGAAGATTAAGCAATATATGCATATATTTAAAAAGCTTAATTTAATTCTTTTTTTTAATAAAATTTTTATTTTTTTTAATTATTTTTATTTACAAATATTAGAATATTTTTGTATTTTTTTTAGCTTGAAAATGAATTCATAAAAATTTTTTAATAAAAAAATAAAAAAAATTATGTCTTAAATTTATAACAAAAAAATAAAAAAAATCGACAACTGCAGGATTCGAACCTGCGCGGGTAAACCCAAAAGATTTCTAGTCTTCCTCCTTAACCACTCGGACAAATTGTCTTTGTTGAAAATTGTATAATTATAAATTATATGGTTCTATTTTATATAAATTATGTTTATATTTTTATATGGATTAATTAATATATATTTTATTGTTTTTAATATAATTTAAAATTAAATTATATTTAATTTATAATATATTAAATATATAAAATATATAATTAGAAATTTATTTGTTATAATTAATAAAAATATTTAATTAAATTTTAAAGGATTATTATATTTTATTATCTTTTAAAATTGAAAAGTTAATAAAATAAAAATATTAATTATTATAATAAAATAATAAATAAAATAAAAAATTATATTTAAAAATTAAAAATTATTAATAAAAAATATAATAATGTTAATTTTAATAAATACAATTAATTATATATTTTATATAAATAATTTAATTTATATTTAAATTTGAATATAAAAAAATGTTTATATTTAATAAAATACTTATGTTATTTAAATAGTAACTTTTTTTTTATTAAAATATTTATATAAAAAGAAATTAATTATGTTAATTATTTTAAGCAATTTATTATTTAAGAAAAATGCTACTTTTAAAAATATATTATATTATTATTTAAAAAATTAAATTTATAAATTCTTTTACTAATGTTTTTTTTATATATATATACTTAAATAAATTATATAGAGATAAGTTTGATATAAAAAATGATTAAAATTATTAAATACTTTAATATAAATGATATTAAATTTATTTTTAATATTAAATATTTTATATTTACTATAATTTACATTTATTAAAATAAAAAATTCCCCAATGTATTTTTTTTTAATACGATAAGATATTAATATGATATGATATTAATTTATTATTTTTTTTCTAATGATTTGTTTTCCAAAAATAAAAATTTATTCGTATTTTTTTTTTAATTATTAAAATATAATTTTTAAAAATGTAAAATTATTAAATATTAGAATAAAACTCTTATTCTTTACAAACATAATCATCCAAAAATTTACCTTAATAATGTTTAGTTTCTTAATAATTGATAGAAAAATAAAATTAATTATAAAATGAAGATTAATCATAATTATTTTAAAATACTTTTGATTATAACACATTAGGGTAATAATAAAAAGCAGATAATACTTTCAGATAAAATTAGACAAACAAAAATATATAATTAAGTTAGGATTCAATAAAATCAAGTATTAAGAATCAATAACTTATCCAGTTAGTAAAAAATATAATAAAGCAAGCAAAAATATACAAAAATCAAAAAAATTTACAAACAAATTTAACTTAATATACTGAATAACAATAAGAAAAATAATAAAATAAAGAATAATAAGTAAAATTAATAAGTATACTGTAGTAATCTTTAGTCTTTAAAGAATAATATATTGCTAGCATAAAAGAACCTAATATTTAAAATACAGAGCATCAAAATATTGCCATTTAAATAATGTAAAAAAAGAGTAAAAATTATATAGAATAAAATTTCGTTATAAAAATGCTTTCCACTTTGAAATTATTTTAATAAAATAAGGCACTTATAGAATCATAATTATTAAAAAAAACTCTTTTTTAAAAAATTTCATATTTACGTTATCCTGCTAGGCATATTTTGTTTAATATAGGTATTTTTTATATATTCTATAAAATAATATTATTTTATTTTATATATATAATATATATAAATATAGGTGATTTAGGATATACATATTATATTGTTTTAAAAGGAAATGTTTCTTGTTTAATTAGAGATTAAAATTACTCTAGTAAAGAAAAATTTTTGGCTTAATCTATATAGAAGAGAAAAAATTATTTTACAGAAAATGATACTAAACATGAAAAAAATATAGATGAAAATACTATTCCTTATAAGAATACTGATTATTAATAATTATTAATAGAATGTTTTCCTAATTTAAAATTAAATTATACATTTTAAGCTGGGGAGTCTTTCGGGGAAATTGCTTTACTTACAGGGGATAGAAGGTATATATATTATAATATATATAAAAATATATATAAAGAACTGCTACTATAATATGTTAAGAAGAAAGCCATTTTTTGATTTTAAATAAAAAAGGATATGATGAATTAATAGGAAAATAAAAATAATAAGAAGTAAATGAGCAGATAATTTTTTTAAGTTAGTTTTAGTTCTTTTAAAATATCGCTTTATCTAAAATAATGTAAATACTTCGTTGGGTAGAAATAAAGGAATTTAATAAAAGATCTATTATATATAATGAAAAAGATGCTTCTGAGTATATTTTTTTTATAAAAAATGGAGAAATAGAAATTTCTTAAATTTTAGAATTAGAAAATAAAATTGGTTTAGATTAAGAAGAAATAAAATAATATAATTATTGGTAAAAAATTAGAGAATAAAATAAAATTAAAAATCGAATATAATAGTAAATTATTAGTTAAAATTAATATTTTGGAGAATATGAAATTTTAAATGAGATTCCTTTTAGAACTTAATAAGCTTAATGCATTTCTTAAAAAGCTTAATTATTTATTCTTTCAAAATAAGTATATTAAATATAATAAATATAAATTTTTTTATGAATTTATATATATATATATATATATATATATATATCTATTAATTTTATATTTATTTAGAAATTCATTGATATATTGAAAATTGGAAATTAAAGTATAATAAATATAAAATAATAGAAAAATTTTAAATATTTATGGCATTAATAAAATATTGAAAAAATAAAATAAATAAAATAAAAACTATAAATATAAAATTTACCTTTGATTCCTTTTTATGTTGAACAAAATGAAGAAAAAAAATAAAGGAAATTTGAGAAAATTGAAATAGAGAAATTAAATGAATATTTTCCGAGAAAATTAAGTAATATTGAAATTTTTTAAAAGCTTTAAGATTCTAATATTTAATCGAAAAAAGCTAATTAAAAATTTTAGGATTTTTCAAATTAATATAAATATTTTTTATCTTAGAATTCTAATTAATATTATTTGAAATAAATGTAAGATTCTTTTTAAAATAAAAAAGATATTTTATAAAAATTAAATGATGAAAGTACTCTTAAATAAGCTAATATTACTATTTTAGATATTTTTTCTTCGAAATAAAATAATATAATTACAAATAAAAATAATAATTCAAGCTTTTTTAAAAATTATTATATAAAGAAAGCATCTTTTATCGATTAAACTTAAGAAGAAAAGAAAAGCTCTTAATAAAAACTTGAAAAAATAAGTAAAAATGAAATAAGTGGTGAAAGTTAAATAAAATTAAAAAATTATGATTTTTCAAAATAGAATAAATAGCTTATTACAAATAAAATTTAAAGAAAAAAATAAATTTAGTGGAATAGTCAAAAGAAAGCCTAAGGATTTGTTATAAATGTTTAAGAAAAATTATTAAAAAATACTTTTACTTATTAAGATTAATTAAAAAATAATGAAAATAAATAATTTTTATAATAATTTAATAAAATATCTAAATAAAAAAGATTAAATAATTTAATTTTAAATATACACGAAAAGTCATTTTGTAAATAATTTTAGACTTAATTTTTAAGATGATTATTTTTTTAAAAAAAATATATAAATATTTAATTCATTCTTTTTTTTAATTTATATTTTATTTATATTTAAATATTTTTTAGTATATAAATATATATTATTAATAATTAATATGTATTTAATTTAATTAATGTTTATTTATTTTTAAATCAAATCTTTTATTTTTTATTTAATGGTTAATATAAATGCTATTTTTTTTTTAAATGTAAGTTTATTTTCTTAAATATCTTTAAATTTATATAATATATATATGTATATAATTAATTTTTATTATTAATTATTTATATATTTTTAATATTATATTTTATATAAATTTAATAAAAAGTTTATTTATAATTTTTCTTTTATTTTTAATATAATTATGATATATTTACATAATTTATTTATATTATAATTCATTATAGTCTAAAAAAATATATAAATGAGAAAAATATATATAAAAAAAATATTAATTATTATTTCAAATAAAATATTAAAAAAATCTAAATAAAAAATAACATACAATTTTTTAAATAAATGAATAAACTAACAATACCATAATTAAATGATATAAATAAAGAGATTGAAAATATATTCGGGGACGGAGATTTTAATTTAGATGAAATAGAAAAAACCATGTCGGGTACCAAAAAAGAAACCTCACAATAATAAAAAGAATAAAGTAAAAGTAGTTCAAGTGTAATAGATTCAGATAGTCAACCAGGAGAAGATTTTTCTGAAGAAGAAGAGGAAGATTAAATATAAGAATAAAATTCTGAAAATTAAACGATATAAAACAATTAATTAGATATATTGGAATAGCAGGAATATAATTAAATAAGCATAACATAAAATTTAAATAAATACAATAAATTTGAACAAGAATTAATTTTACAAAAAACAGAAATTCCCAAAAACTAAAATATGCTCTACGCCCCATACGATTCATTAACACAGTATTTATATCCATATAATCCAAATTAATAATCAGATATAGATATTTAATATATATCTAAAAAAAATGTATATGGAACACCAAAATGCATTTGTGTATATATATATATATATATATATTATATATATATATATATATATTTATATATATATAAATACAGACTTTATTAAGTAATCTTATCATTGTAGGCACTTCTTAAGCTTTTATATTAATTTTTGATTGTAAAACAAATAAAATCGCAAAAATAATTGGCTAAAAAGAAGACTTCGAAAAGTATGGATATATAAGTTGTATAGATACTCCAAAAGAAGGAGGAGAATGGGTTTCTGCTGGGTATGAAAAAGGGGCAGTTATTATATATGAAACTGTAACTGGTTATAAGATTTTGCATATTTTCGATGCTCATTTTTGTTAAGTTATTTTTTGTAAATTTTGGAAAAAAACAAAAGATAATATAATTACAAGTGATGTTTAAGGGAATATATTTCTATTTAAAATAAATAAAGTAATATTTTTTAAAAAAATATAAAAATATACATATTCAAGTTTTTTATGGGATATAATTTCGAAAAAAAACGTCTTTTACCATTAGAAAGTGGTTAAGTATTTTACCAATCAGAAATCTTATGGGAAAAAAATAAGGAATTAGAAATTTTAAATGTGCATATAGTTGCAATATCTACATAAACTCGATTATGTATTATTTGTCTAGAACCTTCTGTTAAATTTCTCCGATAAATATAAAAGCCATCATTTGTTAAATAATTTTCATGTGGATTACCTTAAATAAGTTGGGGAAAAGGACGTGCGCCGTATTCTTTAATAGAAAATTAAGATTATCCTATATTAGCAGTAGGGTGGGGGAATTTTATTTATTTGTATTAAATGAATAGAAATTGTTTAAATATTATATAAGGATAAGTTAATTCTAGTAAAGAAGATATTAATAGTTTTGATGTTGTAGGACATGTTTAAATTGACAAAAACATTTTGTATTTATAATGGATTAGTTAGAATATGTTATATGTAATCAATAATAATAAAGAGGGAATTATTTTATATACAGGAGAGTTTTTAGCAGGAGAGTTTAATGAAAATAATGATTATTCTGTATGTAAATGTGTGAAGAATAGTATAAGTTTAAATTATGACATTATTAGTGGAGGGAATATTAAAGATTTAAATGGAAAACCTTAAAATGTTTATTACAATACTATTGTTATTTTTAGTAGAAATATGTATTTATATAATATTTATAATAATTTTACTTGTAAATATTATAAATAATATATTATTCATTATTTTATTAATTATTTATTATTTATTATTAATAATACATTATTTTATTTTTATTAAATTTATTTTCTATTTATTTATTTAATTATAATATATTTATATTATTTACATATATAATATTTATTATATATTTTTTATTATTTTATATATATTATTTATTTTTATAATGTATATGTTTTTAACATTTTATATATTTTATATAATTTTTTTTTTTTTTAATTTATTTGATTAATAGAATTATTTGTACAAATTCATTAATTTACAAAGGACATTTTTAAAGCTGGAAAGAAAGTGTTTTATATTATATTGAGTAGAGTAGGTGGGAAGTTTCTTTAAAAATAGTTTATGAGCTATATTTTAATCGATAATTGTGTTATAGTATTTTACCAGATAAACTTGACTTTTTAAAAAAATAAGAATTTGATGATATTTATTAAAATTTAGTGAGAGAATATATGACTAATTAAGAAAATTATATCAAAACGATAAAATAATTTGATGAAAAAAAAAATGAGTAATTAAAATATTTAAATATATATTTATATTATATATATTAATATATATATATTTTTATATATATATAATATATTTTTTTATAATTCTTTTTTATATAAGATATTGGAGGACTGGAAAAATTTTATTTGAATTTTTAATCGATTGTGATTAATTCAATTTTTTATTTCAAGATGTTCGTTTATTTTTTGAACGTAATGATTATAATTAAATGTTTTTTTCACTTTTAGAGCCTTTTATTATAACAAATAAAATAAAAAAGCTGCCTAAAAATGTTTTTAAAGAAATTGTTGTAAATTTCTAAAAATAAAATAAACTTAATGTAATATAAAGCTTTATTATAAATTTAGACATAAATTAAATAGATTCTGTATTTAGTATAGGTGTTTGTTTAGAATTAAATTTATTTACTCCTCTTATATACATATGTACTATTAAAGATAATGATTACATAACTCCTTTAAATAAAATGTACTAATAATACCATATTTTAAAGAATTAATCTATTGAAAAATCAAAATATTATATTTATAAATGTCTTTGGCTTATAAGGACAACCCTTAATTCTAAGATTTTTCCTAATTTAACTATTCCTTAAAATATGTTCCCTATTTTTGTAAAATAAATAGTTGTGTGGATTTTCGAAGACGAGATTTTGGTAAATTTCGCCAAAGTTGATTCTAAGCTATTATTTGAAATTATTTATATGTTTTTTATAAATAAAACTTCAGATATTTTACGAAAAGATGATGAAGGAATGTTCTAGTATTTTTTATCTGAAGAATTAAAATCTTCAAGTATAATAATTTTTATAAAAAATATTTATTAATATATAGATTCAAAAATAAATCAGTATCCAGAATATGTACATTAATAAATGATTCGAAAAATAAATAATAGTTTAAGTTAAGTTATGAATTCTCATCCTTTTATAAAAAAAGAATTTTTTCTTTTTGTGTCTAAAGTAAGTTTTTTAGAAAATCATATAGTGGATTTGGATATATGTATAAAATGTATCAAATCCTTTTTATTTGATTAAAATAATTAAAATGAATAATTGAAAAACTAAGCAAGTTCTATTATAGTTTAATTAATAAAAAAAGGAAAAGTTGACAAATAAAATATTTTTTTTAAAGAAATTATGAATATATCATTAAATTCAAAATAGAAATAGTAAAATATATATAAAATAAATAAATATATATATATATATATATATATATATATATATATATATATATATATATTTTTAAAAAGTCCTTAAGTAATCGGATTTTTATATTTTTTGGATGGAGATATAAAAAAAGCTTTTGAAAATTATTTAATTTTATAATAAAGCTAATTTGAAAAAGATAAAATTTACGAATTTATAAATGATGCTTTTTCATTTAATGATTATAAAATAAATAAAGAAGAACTTACTTAATAGATATTTTAAAACATAGTTACATTGGCGTAAATAAACGTTTAAAAAACTTACTAAATAGTTTCTGTATACTTAAATTATCTTTAACAAGAGATTATTTTAAAATTATAAGAATATCCTATAGTTTTATTGAAATTTCTCAGAAACTAATTTTAATAAAAAAATTAGGAAATAAATTAATAAACACTATCCCTTTATATCAAATTATTATGCCAAAATTAACCTTATAAAGTAGTTGAAGAATTATAAAAATTTAATTTTGTTTTAGAAGATACACTAACTATTTGTAAATAATTTAAAATAGAAGACGCCGAAGGATTTGTTTAAGAAAAATTAGGAAATTTTGATATTGCTTTAGATCTTTATATTAAATCGTTTATGTAGAGTTCAAATAAAGCTATTAAACTTATTTATGTAAATAAAAAGTTTAATTTAAATGCTCTTAAATAGAAATTTTAATAAATTATTTATCTTTGTAAAAATGCTTGTGATATGGATAAATAATAATATGAAGTAAAATTTTATTTTATTTTTTTAATTTATTATTTTTTAAAGTTTTTATGGTTTAAAATGGCTAAATAAATAATTACGTTAGAAAACGAGAAGTCTTTTTGGAAACAATTAAATAAAAAGAATAAAAATGAGACTTTAAATAATTTTTTTTCTGATATAATAACTAATTTAGTAGTTTCAATACATAAAAATATATCTTTGAATGGAATTATATAAATAATAAATATTGTTTCTAATGATTTTACATTAAAAAGTGTAAGATAAAGTTTTTTAAAAATTCTATATAATTATAAAGAAGAAGTAAAAATAATAAAATGTTCCAAAAATGTATAAGTTGGTGAATATTTGAATTTAAACTAAAAATATTATCAATAAATAAGTTAAGGATATGGATTTTAAAATAAATGTTAATAATGTGAATTAGACTTTTATAATTTTGGAGGAGATTTTATAAACGCTTTTAAATGTGGACATGCTTTTCATAAAAAATGTACTAATGAATAATGCTTTTATTGTTAAAATAACTAAAATTCTTATAAGGATATAGGTATTTTTTTAATATTTTTACTCTATTTTTGTTAATTTTGTTTATTTATTTTGAAAGTTTAATAACTAATGAATGATTTATAAGAAAATAATAAAAGATTAAGTAAATAATTTGATAAAAATGAGGTAACTAGAAATAGTAGTAGAAAAAGTGATGAAACTGAAAAAATAGAAAATGCTATAGAAAGAGATAGGACTGTTACGAAATCTAAGTTTGATATTGAATAAGTTAAAAGTGAAATTAGAGAAAGGATGCTTAGAAAAGTTTAACTTTTTGATGATTTTATAGAAATTTCTGATTAAAAAGTATTATTTTATGATTTTTTTTTTTTTAATTAAATTTTTTATTTATGTTATTAATATTAAATAGAATGAAGAAATAAGGAAAAAATTTGCTTGAATTTTTATATATTTTAAATTTTTAGCTTATTTATATAATTATTTAATGTAAATTATATATATATAATTTATTTTAAATTCATAAAAATATTTTGTACTTTTTTTTATTTTTTTATAAAAGAATATTTTCATTTTTTTTTTTAAAAAAACAAAATTAATAATAATAAAAATTTTAAATTAAATGTATTCTTAAACGAAAATAATATATATATATTATAAACATAATTTTTAATATAAAATATATAAATAATATTTAGAAGACGTATTTGAAATATAAGGAATAATTACAAATATTTATAATTAGAAAATAAGTGGATTTTAATTTGTATAATTTATTTCTTAGTAAAGTGCTAAGGAAGCAATCAAATAAATGAATTGATAAAAATTAGAAAACTTAAGATTTTTTTGTTTAAGAATATAAAAGTATATAATAAAAATATATATATAATAATAATATGCATAATATATAATTAAAATTTAAAGATAGCATTCTAATAAAAATAAATATTTAATTGTATGATGAATAAATCATTAAAAAGCAAAAAAATAATATTTGATGTTACCTTATTATTTCTATTCTAAAATAAATATTTATATAAATATAAATATATATATATATATTCAAATTTAAATATAAATATATATATATATATATATATATATATATTTAAATGTAGATATATGATAAAAAAAAAAAATATGTATTTTTATAAATTATTTATTAATTTATATTTTTTAAAAAAACTAAAAAATAAAAATGAAAGTAAAGTTAGTTTAGTTTATTTTTTTTTTTATTAATAGTAAAATAAAATATATATAAAATATAATAAATTCTAAACAAAAAAAAGTTTATACTCGTATTTTTTTTAAGATTATATTAATATATAAATCTTAGTAGATTATATAAAAGAATATAATATAGAAAATATACAAGTAAAAGTAAAAAATTTATAAATAATATAAAAAAGTTCATTTTCTTTATTTTCATTATATATTAATCTTATTCTAAAAGAGAATTTATATCTAATTCATATAAATAGTATAATTGTTCATTAATTTTTTTATATATATAAAAAAAAATAGAAGTTTTAAAGTAGAACTAATAATTAAAATCAAATGTACGATAAGATAAAATATAATAGAATAGCATTATTAGTAGAAAATAACAAAAATTAAATAAATATATAAAAATATTGTAAATTATATATATATATATATATATATATATATATTTATAATATTTTACATAAAATGAAATATATATAATAATATTTTAAAATAAAATTATATTTTTCAATTGGTATTATTATTTACGTTATCATTACTATCCATATTTAAATTAAAAAACTATTAAATTTACTAGCGTTTATGTTTTATAGCTAAAGAAAGCTAGGGAACATCGTACATATGATTTTCTTCTATAATAATACTACGGCTTAAATTTATTAATTTTTTTTTATCATTTTTAATTGAAAGTTTATTATTATCTAAACTATAATGTTCTTCTTCTTCATTTATATTTTACTTGTTTTATGTTTATAAAATTATATATATATAATTATATAAATATATATTTATATAATTATTTTATAAACTTAGTTTTATTTTTATAATTAATTATTATAACTGATAGATATTTCATAAAATTTTAAAATTTTTTCCTCCATTTCATCAAGTCGAAATTCTAAAGATTTTTTAAATTAAATCATATTTTAATTAGTAATATCTTTTAAATTCTAAACAATTAAATCATCTCCAAATTTTAAATTTTGTTCTTTATCTTCGCTTACGATATTATAACTTTGCAGGGCTTTTCTTATTCTTGGATATATCGGAAATTTAGAAAAATAAAAACAAAAATAGCTATAACACTTGCTATGCTTTAAATAAAAAATAAAGCACTAAACTATATTTTAAAAATAATTAATAAATAAATAAATATATATATATATATATATAAAATATATATTTTCCAATTTATTTTATTATAATAAAATTTATACATCATCTATAGTTATTTTACTGAAATAATTATAATCTTTTTTACATTATTAAAAATTTTATTATATATATTATAATCTTAATTTTTTAAAATAATTATCATCATAATTTTATAATATTGCATTATTTATTTATTCTATTAATTATGTATTCTATTGAGATGAAAAGATCATTCCATAATTTATTACATGGAACTTTTATAATGTAAGTTTTAAATTACAATGTGAATAATTTAAAATTTATGCAAAACTATCATCTATTAAAAACCCATCTATTTCATAATTTATATTTATTTGATTAAAAGCTTTTTAAATATCATCTTCTGAAATATTTTTATCTTTTTTTTTTATAAAAAAAATAAAAATATTATTATATATGAATAAATGGTTAAATAATTATATTATATTTTTCTACAATATTAATAATTATTATCTTTTGACTAGAATTTTTTTAAAATAAATCTAAATTTATCATAACTAAATATTGTTTTATAATGTAAATCATAAGGACTATTTATTTAATTTTTTATTTTATCAATAGTCATAACATTAATCATTTTTGCAATATATGTTTATGTAACAATTAAAATAATAAACCAAAATCCAAACTGTAAAATTTTCGATGGAATTTTATTTATGGAATTTGTACATACAAAAAATATACTAGAATATGCATTCCATATATATTATTCTAAACTAGTCTTTTTATTTTCATAAATATAATGAAAACATCCTATTAAAAATGCCGTGGCAGTTATTACTGAACATATTTCTATAGTTAATATCTTTTTTTATTATATATATAAATATATTATAAAAAATTACATTTAAAAATAAGTAGTTATTTTTTTTTAAACTTTGTATTAAAGATAATCCGTCTGTCCAAATAGGATATGAATATATTATATTAGAATTAATTTAATAATAATCTAGATATATTCCTCCAATAGCTCCTAAATATTCATTTGATTATAATTTTGTTTATAAATCATCAGATTCTATACATTCTAGTTCCCATTCGCTATCTTGCCATTTTAACTCTTTTATTACTCCTTTAAATATTTATAATTCAAAACCTTTAAAAGTAGATAGATCAGTTGATCCTTTTGTACATATTATCATATTTTGATAGTTTTGGGCTAATATTTTATATTTACATTATATCAAAGTTACTATATGAAATATAATCTATATAAAAATAATCTTTTTCATTTATAATATTATAAAGAATTTATATTTTATTTATAAATAATTAAATTATATATTTATTTTAGATTTTATTTATTCTTTGTATAAATAATTTGAATATTTTTTTTTTTTAAGTATTTAGTTTTAATTTTAATAAATTATGTGCAAAATAATATTTATATATATTTCAGATATTAGTTTTAAAAGCAAATATATATATAATGATAATATCAGATTACTTTAATAAATTGAAACATAAAATATTAATATAGAAAAAAACAATTTATTAAAAATAAATATTTAAATTTTAAAATATAGATAAAAATAATGAAAAAGTGCAAATAATTTATTCCACATTTAAAAAAATTATTCATTTATTTAACAATTATAATAAATTAATTAAAATTATATTCAAAATTCCAAACTATTACAAAAATTTATCTAGTTAGAAGATTATAATTAAAATTCTGGCTTTAAATTGAAAATAATATGATAAAAAAAGTGCAAATTGTAAAGTTTTCATAAAGTAAATTTAGGTATAAATTTCCTTTTTTAAAATAATGTTAATAAAATTATATATTATATAAAATAAAAACATTTTTATTATATAAATATTAATTTTTATAAAATAAATATAATTTAAATTTATTATTTTTTATAAATAAAAAAAAATTTATATCATTTTTTTTTTTAATATTTTTAAAAATCTTTTTTTATTTTAATTTGTATTTAATTAAATATTTAATTTTATAATATTTTTAATTTAAGAAAAATCTAAATATTTCTTTCATTGATTTTTAAAATATTTAACAAATATACAAAAAAGAAAAATTAAAATAATAAATATGGAAGATTCTGATTAATATAAAATGCCCCCAATGCACGATTTTAGTTAAGGAAAAATATAATAATTAGAAGAAGAAGTAAAATAATTAGATGAAGGTGAAAATATATTAAAAGAATATAAAAAAGAAAATGAATAAGTATAAAAAGAATATATATATATATATATATATTTTTATATTTAATTTTATAAATTTTTAATTTTTTATAAACTTTTTTAATCAGATTAATTAATTAGATATTCCTAATATTGAAAAATAAAAAGGTACTGAATTTTTTAAATAAAAGGATTATAAATAAAGCTTAAATCATTATTAAAGAGTAAATTAATTTTATTAAAATAATTTTTTGTTTATTTATATAATTTTAGGCACTTCTTGTTTTTAAATTTATTAAAAAAGATGCTGAAATTAACGAAAAAGACATATAAATTGAAGATATATAAGTATATTTTTTGAATAATAATTAAAAATAAAAATTAATAATTTATTTAGATACCGATTATTTTAAATATGTCTCTTTGTAATATTAAATTAAATAATTTTAAAAAATCCATTGAATTGGCTGACTAAGCATTACTATTAGATAATAATAATATGAAAGCTTATTATAGAAAAGGAATGGGATATTTAAATTTGAAAAATGTAAATATATAACTTTGTTGTATATTACAAAAATAATTAATATTAAAAAGTTGAATGAAGCAAAAAATAATTTAAAGAAAGCATTAAATTTAGATTAAAAAAATAAAGATATATAATAAGCTTTAGAATTAGTTAAATAAGAAGAATAAAAATAACTATATAAATAAAAATAAATGAGCAAAAAAATGATGTCAGGATTAGATTATTCAGAAAAAAATAATAATTAAAGTGATAATTAAGGATTAGTAAAAAAAATAAGATAATTCAGTAATAAATTTAAAAATTTAGTATTTGGATTATGTAAAAAAAGAAAAAAAGATTGAAGATTGAAAAAAATATATATGTATTATTTAATATTTAAATTATATATTATATATGAATTATAAAGATAAAGATATATAGATAAAATATATAAAAATATAAATAAATAAAATATAAATATAAAAAAAAATATATGAAATATATTTATATATATATTATATATATATATATATATATTTTTTTTTTTCAATTAATATTAAAAAGAATTTTTTTAAAAAATATAAAAAGATTAGTAATTATAACATATATATTCAATTATTAAATAATATATATATTTATTCTTAAATAAATTAGATAAAAAAACATTTTATATAATAAAAATTTAAATTATATAGTATTTAAAATTTTATATTTTATAATAGTTTTTTTATCTATTTTTTTTTATGTTTTTATATATATATTATTAATTTTTTTTTTGTAAAAAAATAAATGTAGGCTAGTTTTTTAGAATAATATTCAATTCTTACATGCAAATATCCATAATATTAAGAAAACAAATAAAATTAATAAATATAAATTATAAATAGTTTCTCATAAACTATGATTAATGAAGATATAGCAAATATATTTAAACTTTACATTGAAAGAGAAAAAGCAATATAAGAATTTTAGAAAATTCATAAAGATTAAAATTAAATTTTGGAGATTTTCTAAAAAAACATATACGAGGAAAAAAATAGGGTAAATTAAGAAGAGAGTATTTTAAAAAAATATTTTTATATATAACCTGAATAAATTTCCTTTCGAATTTTTTTGAATAATTTAATAAATAAAATAATATAATTTAATTAAGAAAACTACAACTTTTTAATTTAAAAAATGATTATTAATAAGCAAATGATTTAGTTTTTTAAATTTTAAATTTCAAAAAAGAAACAAGAGAATCTTTATCAAATTCATAGTTTAGATTAATATAAACCATTATTTTTATATATAATTTTTCGAGGAAAAAATTTATCAATGAATAAAAAAAAATTGAGTAAATCTTGTAATAAAAAGAATCAGTTTTTTTAAAAATGAAAACTTATAGAAAAAAAAGAATTCGAAAATACGTATTTATAATCTAATATAAATTATTCCTCTAATATTAATTATTCTTAATAAAATATTTATAATACTTAATCGAATTTAATACATTCTTAATCTAATATATTGAATTTATAATCAAATTTAATACATTCTCAATCTAATAGTAGATATTCTTAAGACAATAATAAATATTATTAATGTAATAATAGATATTCTTATTAAAATAATAATTATTCCTAATCTAATATTATTTTTTCTTAAATCAATAATAAAATTTATTAATCTAATAATATAAGTACAAAATCTAATAATAATATATGTACATAGCTTAATAATATATATTCTTAATTTAATAATAAATATTCATAATCAAATTTAAATAATTAATAAAATATTATACATTCTTAATCTAGTAATATATGCAGTAAACTAAATAATTAAAATAACAATTTAAATTATTAACCTAATACAATAAATAATTGTAGCAATATTATAAATTTTTAATCAAATTTAAATAAATATAACTCTTAAAAAGAAGAATAATATTTAAACTTGAAACACTAAATAAAAGCGAAAAAAGTAAAAAAGAAAGTAATTACTAATCTTGAATAAAAGTTAATAAATCAAAACAAAGGATAATAAAAAATTAATAAAGGAAATCAAATAAAACTAAAAAATAAAGTAGATTTATAATCAATAACAACTAATTTTTTTTTTTTTAATAAAAATTCCCTTAAAAAAAAATGTAAAAAATACTGAATAAATATGTTTTTGATAAAATTTAGAATAAAACTAAAGTCACTTTAAAATTATTAAAACAAAAAACCATTAAAAATAAACAAATACAAAATATGGAATAATAAAATTATAATATAATTACTTAATATGAAATTATTTATTCTTAATAAAGTGTAAAAGATATCAAGTTGGAACTTAAAAAGTTAGAAATTAGTCTTTTTAAAAATAATTAAGGGATTAAAAATACTATAAATGGTTATTATAAATAATATAGTTAGTATTTAAATAAATTGAATAATAATTAAGGCAGTTTGAGTAAATAAAGAATTGATCTTTAATAAGAGGAGAATAATGATTTTTATAATGTTTAATGTCAAAAAAAATTAGGACAGAAAATATTATCAGCTTTAAATTTATAAAAAAATTATTCCAAAAAATCATAAGAATCTTTAAATTCTATAAATAAAAAATACTTCTAAAATATTATTATTCAGAAAAAAAATAATTAAAAATAAAATATTGTCCATAAATAATAATTTGATAACTTTATTTTGGGAAAATTAAAAAATAGTTTAAATTAAACTTTTGATAATTAAATTTTAGGAAAAAATGATAATTTAAAAATACAGACAACAAAAATTTTTAAAAAATCTAATTAAAAAAGAGAATAATTTTTTTTAAAAAAAAAGAAATTTTTTAAAGTTAAATTAATATATCTTTCACTGAAAAAAAATTCAAAGATAGTTTAAAATGTTAATTTAAAAATGATAAAGATTACTTTTTTGATGAAAATTAGAAAAATTATAGTTATATTCCTAAGTTTTGATATAGTTTTTAATAATTTTATTTTAAATAACATTTAAATTATATATATAATTTATATATTTTATTTAAATTATCAAATAAAATGATTAAATTATTATAAATAAAATAAAATATTTGATTTTTTTTTTTTTTTATCAACAAAATTATAATAAAAGAACAAATATTTTCAATTTTATTAATAAAATAATTTAAGATATAGAAATAAATCCATAGTAATCTTTAAAATGCTTTTTATTTATCTTTATAATTCTTATTAAATTTAAATATAATATTATTCAAGTAAAAAAAATAATTAAATATCTTTTTTTTATTTTTTTATTTTTTTTAAAAAAAAAAATAATAATAACTAAAAGTAAATTTAACTTTTTTTATTTACATATTTATATAAGAAATCATTAATATTTTGATTTATTTTATTCTTCATTTTATGTTTTTTCGTTTATTATATTTCCATTTTAATTATTTTCATTTAAATTATTTTCATTTTTTTAATTTAAAATATTTATTGTAGTATTTTATTTAACTTTTTCTATAGATATTGATTTTTTAATCTTAGAATCTTTTGTTTTTTTAGATTTTTTTATTTTTTTGCTACTAATACTTTTATTTCTTTTTGATTTCTTTCTAGTTTTCTTTCTATCTTCTTCTGAACTACTACTTCTCGATTTTTTTTATTTTTCTTTTTATGCCTTGATTCACTTTTATCATAATATCTTCTACTATTTCTATATGAAAATTTTTCGTTTGATTACTCATATCTACCTGATTTTTTAGACCATTCAACAGTAATTTATAAACCTTTTTTTTTTAGCAAAAGAATTTGTATTTTTATTATTATTATTTTTTGTTAAAATAAAACCTCCTAAATATTTCTTATGCATTTCATATTTAGCATCTTCTGCATCTCTTTCATCTTCGTATTAAGCAAAAGCATATTTATGCTTTTTTTTTGTGTTTTAATTATTTTTTATTTAAAATGAATTGGTTTTTTTTTATTTATTTTTTATTTTAATAAAAAATAATATTTTATAAGTTAATAATTTACTCTAAAATTAATATAACATTTTCCAAAATTTTAAAATTCTTTTTGAAGTCTTCTTTAATCTATAGAAGATGATATATTACCTATAAAAAGGCTCATTTATGCTTTATTGAAAATATTTATTATTTTATTTATTTATAAATATTTTTATGTTTTAATTAAAAATAATTATTTATATAATTTTTTATATTTTTTAATTAATATAATTATACTTTAAATGTTTTCTTCTTTCTTTTTTTTTTTTTTTTTTTTTGCTTTAATGGATATATCTTTTTTAAACGTATTATTTTTGTAAAAATTATTAAGGAAGTATTATAATATCTAATTAATTTATTTTAAATTGTTAAATTTTGTTTCAATTATATATTTTTAATTATATTCTTAACAAAAAAAGAAAAAATTAAGCAAATATTTTAAATTTGAAAATATAAATAAATAAAATTTTGTAAAAATACTATTTTAAAAATAAGAACTTAATATTGTTTTAAATAAAGAAATATCTAATATTATTTTTACAGAAAATACATATTTTTAACTTTTATTAATATTATATAATAATTAAAAATATGTAATTATAAATAAAATAAATATTTTTATGGATATATTAATATAAAAATATTTAGATTAAGAATTATTTTTCTATTTTATTAGAAAAAAATTATTTTATAAAATAATATTTTTTATTTAAAATAAATCTAGTTTTAGTAATCTAGAATTATAAAGAAAATCAAAAAAAAAAAAATACTCTTTTCTTCTTTTTTTTTTTATTAGCAAATATTTTAGAAATTAAAAAAATTATTTTCCTTTTAAATAAATAAATATTCAATTAATTATAATTATTAAAACAAATATAAAATTATAATTAAAATAAAACAATAAATTATTATTAAAAAAATAAAATAAAAAATTATACAAATAAAAGGAAAAATAATAAAAAGATATATATATATATAATTAAAATGGCTGATAACAATAATTAGGCATAACTAAACAGCGAATATTTAAATCTTAAAGTCAAATCATAAGTAAATATTTATTTTTTATAAAAAAAAGATTATTTTTTTTAAAAAAAGGATGGAGAAGAAATATTTTTCAAAATTAAAAAAACCACATAATTTAAAAAACTAATGGATGCATATTGCTAAAGAGTCCAAGTATTAAATATATCATTATTGCAATATCTTTTTAATATAATTATAGGTTAATTTAAATAATGTGAGATTCTTGTTTGATGGAGACAGAATTTTAGAATCACATACACCAGCAGATGTATTTATTAAAATTATTATTATACTTTTTTTATATTTTATAAAAATATAGCTTAAAATGGAAAATAATGATGAAATAGATGTCGTTATTGAACAAACAGGAGGAATATGATGGAAATTGATCGATTTTATATTTTTTATGTTTATTTTTAATATTTTATTTTTTTTTTAATAAAAATAAGTATAATTATTAATATATATTATTTATATTTAGTTATAGATTTTTTTTTTTTTCTAAAGAAAAATTAAAAAAATTATTTAGTATTTTAATAATAAAATTTATTTCTTATTGATGATTAATATTTAAAAATGTAAAATTAAATTTATTATATTGTTTTAGTCTTGGATTTTTAATATTTTATATAAAATATAATGCGGTTTTTCTTATCTTTGTTAATAATCAGAAAATAGGGCGATGCATTTTAGTATATTTTATCATAAACATTTCTATTTTATTTCCATATTTAATTTTATTCTTATTTATTTATTTAAATTAAAAAAACTTATTTTATTTGGTTTTGAAGGTGTTTAGGTTTTATTATTTATAAAAAAGATTTTATAGTATCATTTTTTTCTGTTCATTGCATTTAAATAAATATATTGTTTTAATATATATTAATAATTTTTTTATTACTTGTATTTATTTGTAATTATTATTATGTTAATTAATTTTTTTATATATATAAAAATATATGATAATGTATATTTAATTTGCTACTTATTTTTTATTAAAACAATATAGTTATATTAGAAACAGTTTATTAATATATTATAATTTAAATTTAAAAAAGTAAATTTGTAAAGAAAATATTAATGTTTGATGATTATAAATCAAATAAATAAAATCATTTTTAAATAAATAATTATATTGATTTTTATAGTATATTAGAATAATATTTAATTATTTTTATTATAATTATATTTATATATTTTTATTTAAAAATTTCTTTATATTTTATTTTTAAAATAAAATAAAATAATTAATCTAATATCATAAATAAACAAGAAAGAAAATATTATTTTTTAAAACAGAGCTTAAAGCAATTTTCATAAATAATAATATTTTGGAACTTGTAGTAAAGCAAAAAAAAAATACATATAAATTTATTAATCTGTAGAAAATATATTATATATAAGATATATAATAATTTTAAAATGTCACAAATACTAAATAAACAAACTAATGAATATAAAAATACACATTATTTTATTTTTTATACTGTAAAAGAATGAAAATTTATTTAAAAAAAAAAAAAAATCATATTAAAAAAACATTTTTTAAAACTAATTCTAACATTTAAATATTAACAGGTTTAGTAATAAAGTATTTCATTCCACTTTATTTTGCTTTTTTTTTTTCAGTTTCAATGACAAAAGCACTACAAGCTGAAATAACAGAGGGTTCTTGATTTTACGAACGAAAAAACTGAATTATTTCTCTTGTAGTTTAATGCCCATTTTTAATAGGCATATCAATATCCATAAGAATAAGTTTATATTTATTACAGCATTTTTAATTATTATTAAAAAATTTTTCTTTTACTAAAGAAATCGCGCTAATTCCTGAAAGTGCCTTATCTATAAAAAAACTATATTATTGCAACATCATTTCTAAAACTCTTAAATTAAAATCATTATCATCTACTATTAGTATATTAGAACATTTACATTGTTTTTTTTTTGTGTTATATTTAATAAAGCGTTCTTTTATATTTTTTTTTTTATTGATTCCATTTCATCTCTTAATTATTCAATATGTTTAAAAATCTTCCATAGAAATGATTTCTTATAAAGCTAATTCGTCTTTTTCTTATATTTCTTCTTATTCTTCATTTTTTTCTTCTGTTTAATCACTTTTTTCTTCTTTTATGGTATCATTATTTTATTGTAAATTTTATTTACTTTATTCTTCTAAATTATTGAAATAAACAATAAAATTACTTGACCTTGGAGTTTATTTATTCTTCTCAAAAAAATCATTTTATATATTAGATTCATCTTTTTAAAAATCGTCCTCATCATCTTCTTCTTCTAAATAAGGAAATGATTTCCCATCACTATCTTACATTTTAATAGAATTTCTTTTTATATGCTACTTTAATTGATAATAAGTATCTTCTTCATCATATTATTCTTTATTAGAACCTTTAAATTGAGAGTTATTAAAAGAATGTTTAGACCCACAGTTTTTATTAATGGATTTTTATTAAAGAGGACTATTAATAGAAAATTATCGGGAAGTAAGAGTAAAAGACTTCCATTTTACAAAATTATTCCCTTATATAAACTTTAAGCCTTTTTATTTATTTAAATATCTATTGGAAATAAAAAAACCAAATTAACTCCCTTTATTGACCTCGCTTTCAATTTCTAAGCCTTTATTAATTCCTCCTAAACCCAAAGCTAATCTATTAGAAATAAATAAGCCAAGTCCAGACCAAAGGTTTCCATTATTATAATACTTTAAATTTTCTAAAGAATTTAATTATAAAAGAATTTTTTCTAGTTTCTCTTTTGGGATTCCACATCCACTATCCGTGACTTAAATTTAAATGAATTAATTTGAAATACAGACAGCATTTATTTAAATAAAGCCTTTTTCTGTAAATTTTAAAGAATTGCTTAATAAATTTAAAAGGACTTATCTAATTCGATTTTAATCAGAATAAACTTTCGATGGAAGCTTTTCGTCATAATTAAATTACAATGATATATTTTTTAAAGATGCTTGAATACTTATTAATTTTAAACATTCTATACATAAGTCTTACAGAGAGAATTCATTAAAAAAAAGCTATAAGTCGCCCATATTCATTTAAGCCATATCTAGTATATCATTGATAATGTTCAAAAGTAAATAATTTGAATAAAGAGACGGTAAAATCCACTATTCTTTTATATTAGAGTCTATATAAGGCAATTATTTAGCCATTTCTAATAAATTTATGCTACAATTTAGTGGCGTTCTTAACTCATGGGATACAGAAGATAAAACTTTATTTTTATAAAGATAGAGATTATCTTTTTATAATCTTAGAAAAAGCTAAGAAATTTCCTACATTTAAATCAGAAGTAATTATTCGGACGAATTAGGCGAAGAAACGTAAGAATATGAGCTTATTTTAATTTACAAAATAAAAGAAGTTTTTTAAATTTTAATTAGAAATATTAAATCATTATCTTTTATTTCATAAGCGTTTTTTTTTTCGATATTTTTTCCAGGCCTTTGCATTACAACTGAAGTTTGTGCAAAATAATATTGTCTTAAATTAAAATTTAAAAAAATAGGAAATAATTCGCTTAAATTTGTTATATTTTCCATTAATAAATATTAACTTATCATTTAATCATTTATATTATTTTTATATAGGTTTAAATCCCTTTTTAAATTAAATAAAAACATTGATGTATTGTGATTATTTATTTAAGATGCATTATTTTCTTCATTGTTTAATATTGAATGGTTTTTTTTATAGGAAAATTATTAAGATATGGCATCGTCTAGACTTTTACTTTTATTATTAATATTACTACTATTAAATTTATTAGTTTCAAATTTACTTTAATCTATAAAAGCTTATTTGGATAATAATGAAGTAGTTTATTCATTAATATTTTGTTTGGTTTTTTATATATTATTTTCAGTTTAAACTGGATTTTCGTTCTAAGTGTTTTCATAATTGTCGTCTATTTCAAATAAATCATTGAAAATATTTTTATTAAAAGGAAATAGTTTTAGTTAGAGAAGAATGTCTTCTGGTTCTGAAAAGCCAATATATTATTATGATTTGATGTTATTGTATATTATTTTCTGGTCTTAGTTTATTAATATTATGCCTTCGTTTATGTTCTGGATTAGATTTTCGTATAATTAATAATCAGTAAAAATATGCTATTGTTATGCTTTTTAAGATTTAAACTTAGGGTTTTTAAAAGTTATAAGATTAGTATCAGTTTATTTTAATTGAATTTTATGATTTTTTCCGTTTTTTTATTATTTATTATTTATATCGAATTTATATTTTAATTACTATTTACTATTTTTAAATTTGGGCTTTTTAAATTAATGTTTGCTAATATATTTATATTCTGTTTGCTTTAAATTTACTTATAAAATTTAAGGTTATTGTTTAAATTTTAAGGTTGTATTTCTTTTTTTTTAATTATTATATAGAATAATTATTAGCTATATAAAATAAAATATAGGATTATAAATGGTATATCTTAATATTATTATAGAAATGATAATTAGATTATTAATATAATTTTAACTATAAAAATAATAAAAACTAATTTTAATTATTCCCATTGTTTTTATTTCTCATTTATTTATTTGAAAAATAAAAAATCGGATAATATTAAAGAAAAATAATTCCCGTCTGAATTTAATGCGTATAACTATAATACTCCAATACTCATTAAAAGATTATATATATCGACTAAAATTTCTGGTATTTTTGATGAGTTAATAACTTTATTAAACAAATTTATTAAAAACAGACATATTGTTAATATTTTTAAGGGTTAAAAAATTGTATCATTTGTTTTTAATTGTATTTATTTTAATGATATTATTATTATTTTTATTGATAAATGTATTAAAATTAGGTAAAATATCTAAAATTTCAAAAAATGAGGTTATTGTAAAAAATAACTTTTATATTTTTAAATGAAATCTATGTTTTATTTATTATCTGGAATCATATAATTATTTAATTTATTTTTTTTTAATAAAAATTTTAAAATTATAAATAAAAAACATTTCTTAAAAAATTTATAAATTATATTAAAAAATAAATAAATAAATATTTGATATTTTTATTAAATAATTGAATATAAAAGTCACTATAAACTTGATAGAATACTTATTAAATCATAATATAAAATAATGATAATATATATTAATAATATATATTTTTATTTTAACTTTTATTTATATTTATTTAATGATTTAATTTTTTTTTTCTTTCTAATTAATTAAATTTAATATATATATAAATTATTTTAATTTATATAAATTTAAATTTATTATAAAATAATAACAAATTTGCATTTGTATAATTATAATTATATTTTCATTCTTTTTTTTAAAAAAAAACAAAATAAATTATTTGAATTTTTTTTTAAATATAAATAAAAAAAAAATATTTTGTATTTTCAATAACCCTAAACATATATATATATAAAAAATATATATTCATATAATAGTAATCAAAAGATAAAATGATAACTTAAAATAAAAAGATACTTTATTAAGATATGACCAAATTAGAATAAATAATGAGCGAGTTTAAATTAAATTTTTATTCATTTATGAATCATATTATTCAAGAAAATATAATTTCATTATATATTTTTAGAATATTTATTATTATAGAATCTTTATAAATTATATATTTTGTAATTCATCCTCGCTTAAAATTTATATGGAAAGGAGGAATAGTTTTATAATTTTTAGAAATTTTAAAATATTTATAAGTAATAAAAACTATTTATCTATATTATATATATATATATACACAAATGCAAATTAGTTTTAATTTCTTATTGATGAAATAAATATCGATTTAATGTAAACATTAGTTTACTTTTCATTTGGCATAAATCTAACCATTTTATTATTATTTATAGTGTGTTTCATATGCATATCAAGAAGAAAAAAAGGGTTTTTTTTAAAAAAAAAACATAATTAAAATAATATAAAATAGATAATCATTAGGAATATTAGGATATGGTTTTAAGTTGTTAAATTTTTTCGGAATTTTAGTAAAAACAGTGTAGGCACTTCCTTTTTATGATATTTTTATAAATAATATATTTTGTTTATAAAATAAATTCGGTAGTATTTATTGCAATAACGAATATAAAATTGGGTTTATATTATTATCTATCATCGGTATTTTAATTTAGTTATTTTTTTCTTATATTTTTACTTTATTGTTAAATGAAATTAATCCTTTAAGTAATATTCCTTTTGCATCTATTCCGACAAATATTCCATATATAAAATAAATTTAAAAACTTTTTTTATGTGTATATTTGGCTTTAGATTATAAAATCAGTATTACATATAATTTTGAAATTATAATTGTAGCTTTTTAGGTTGTTTTATTATTGGAATTATATAGTAAGTAGCTTTATTGTAATAAATATACTTATTATTTATAAATTATATGTGAGATTTTTATTTTTTGGATCAGTTTATGTGGTTTTGTGTAAGGTTTAATGATTTACGAAGGGGAAAATGAGGATATTACAATTTTTTATATTATTTTTGGAAATATATTGGTTAATGCGTTATTTTTTAATATAATTAAAATTAGAAAATAAAATTTTATAACTCTTTTTCCTGATGAAATTAAAAATTCAGATGATATGAAATAGTATTGTCTTATCATGATTGATTTAATAGAAAATAGACATAGTAGATATGCTTTTATTTAACTTTAAGGTATACTTAAAATGCATGTGTAAAAATGTAAGTACAATCAAGATATTTGTTCGAGTTAATTTTTAATTAATAGTGATATTTAAATAGAAGTCACTAAGTAAATATATTATAGATGTTATTTCTATATCTATTTAATTAATTTTTTTTTTAAAAAAAAAGTGGAATAACAGATGTGTAAATATATAGTTATTAAATATATAAATATATAAATATATAAATATATAAATATATATATATATATATATATATATATATATATATATATATATTATTTATAGAGAATAAGCTAAATGGTATATGTTTTTAAAAAGCATTATTGATGTTATTTTAAAGAAATATAATAAATGTGCTTAATTGCATATTTTAAATGCTTACATATATCACGAAAAACTTAAATTAAAATATAAAGCTTTAATAGAAATGATGATAGCTGAATAATATAAACCTTCAATGAGATAATAATTAGCTTTATTTAGATATAAAAATGTAATTGAAACGGATATAATAGATACTGATATGAGAAACGAATAGAATAAAAATGTGGATGTTAATGGAATTGTGCATTATGAGAATTAATTTGTTATATTTATGAAATCAATAGAAATATCTGTCAATTTGCATTTAGAATTTTGGAGAGAATTATTAGAAGAAAATCCTGATATTGAGAAATTATAAATAATAGGAAATAGGATTACTTATACTATAGAAGAAGTGTTTGTTTGTTATAAAAAATTATGTTAGATTAGATAAAATAATATAAGGTCGCTATTGATTTATGGGAATTTTATTAAAGATGTAATTTTATTTTAACATTTTTTATAATAAATATTAAAAGATTATAAATGATGATTTTGAAGCTTAAGAGTATTTAGAAAAAGCAGCTTATGTAAGTAAAAGTTAATTAGTGAACAAATAATTTTCTGATAATAAAAATATGAAATATAGTGAAAATTCAAATACTGGTATACTATTAATGAGTGCAAATTTATCAACTCGATTTTATGTTTAAAATACAAATTATGGTAAAATATATATATATATAAATAATATATATATATATATATATATATATTATTTTATATATATTTTTTTTTATAAATATATTAATTATATATTTTATTTTTTTATTTAGATTTTACAAGAATATTAGGATGGCCTAAATAAGAAATTATAGACCAAAATATAAAAAATCATATAATGCCTAAATTATTATAATAAATACATGATGGATTAGTATAGAATTATATAGATACTTCAGTACCAAAGGCAATTGGTATAGAAAGATTAATTACTCCTGTAAATAAGGATGGTTATTTAATTCCATGCATATTAATGATAAAGATTCTTCCTAATTTAGACGAAGGTTTATAATTTGTTGGTTTTTTTAAAGAAATAAATGAAGTTTATTGTGCTCCATATATAAGAAATGATGATAACTAAGAGACAATTTTTTAATATTTAATATACAAAGTAGACTAAAATTTACAAAACTAAACTCTAATTGGAATCACATAAGGATGTTACGAAAATTATGGTATACCAATTTCATTGGTTAATAATAATAGTCCTATGAGTAATTAATTTACTATAGATTTGATTTTTCCTTAAATTATATAGCCGGAAATAATAGAGTAAATGAAAAGTTAATAGGGAGCTGTAATATAAATAGACACGACAATTATAGATTAGATTTTTTTGATTTCTCAAGAAAGCTCTTTATTATAGTAAGATGTTTAATGTTTAAAAGAAAGCATTATTGATAATAATTTATAATAAATTAGTAATTTAGATAATAATAAATCAATTTAAATAATATAAGATAAATATAAAAATTAATTTATTAATATTTGGTTAGTCGAATAGTTTGTTTATAAAGATGTTACTATTAATATTGTTAAGTTTTGTGAGTAAGATAAAAATTAGTAAGAAGAAGATATTCATTTAGGGAATAATGATAATAATTAAGAAAAATATAATAATAATAATAATGATGACTCCGAATAGGGAGAGAATTATCAAAATGAAGAAGAATAAGTGGATTTAAATTAAGATGAGAGTTAATAAAATTAAGGATCAACATTAAATTAAGAAGATTAAGACGAGATTAGGCAATTAAAGGATATTAAAAGCGGAATTTCTGAAAAATCAATGCCAAAAATTATAAAAATTCTATAAATAAGTTCTTTTATAATTTGTTTGGCATTACTGGGTTTAACGATTACAGAATTAATCTATAAAAATTAATAACATAAAATAATTTAAAAATCTTTTGATATGAATTTTCAATCTTTCTAGAGGCCTAGTAGTGTAGCTGATGTACATTTTATTATTAGAAAAATGTGGATAATAGATAAGTATATAAAAAAATATATATATATATATATATATATATATATATATATATATATAAATATATATATGTTAATATTTTTTATTATTATAGTTTATTTGTTTCTAGTAATTTTTCATTAAATGTTTATATTAACTTAGCTTCTTAAGTATTTTATTAATAAATATATTTATTTTATTTATCCATAAAGTTAAAAAATATAATTAATTAATTGAATGAAATTCTTTTTAATGTATTAAAATCTAAACTTGAAATTGAATAAAACAGTCCTGATTATTTATCAAGTGCTGAAATAACATCGTCTGTAAAATAAAAATACATATATAAAGTTATTTATATATATATAATAGAAATTGCTTACAACTGGTAGAATAATAAATTTAAAATAAAATTTAACGGATGCTTTAAGTTTTTACGTCGGACAATCATTAAGTATAGCAAATGGTAATTATTTAGACTTAAAATAATAATAAAATTAGTAAGATTAAGTTAGTTAGTTTAAATAATATTTCTACTATATAAATTTTAACGGAATGTATGCTTTAAGATAGGGTTCAGAGTAAAGTGCTTTGGAATATTTTGATTATTATTATGATTAAGTATAGAAATTCGGTAAAATATTTCTTATTATTATGATTATTGGAATTTTTTTTGTGGTTGCTTCTTCGATGATTATTTTGCCAATGATTTTTTCGATTTAAAAATCAAATGCGTGTGTTTTGGGATTTTTTTCAATTGTTCCAATTGAAGAAATAAAGGCATTTTCACAAAAATGTGAGATTTATTTGAAAATTTATATAGAGAGGAAACCTGATGAGGCTGAGTAGCATAATATGTTTATATAATAAAAAAGTAATGAAGAAATTTAGAATAAATAGGTTTAATAAAATCTAGAAATGCCAGATTAAACTTTTCTTTAGAATAAAAATGCTAACAACATGTCAATATTAGACAAATCAAGTGCATAAGAAGTCAATTTTTTGTAAAAAAATAAATTTTAAATACAAAATGAGATAAAAAATATTAAACCTTTAGAAAAAATCGAAGAAAATAATCTTTAAATAGACGAAGTGGAAAATCCGATAAAAAAAAATCTCATTTCAAAAGATCATAATAAGTATATATAAAAAAATAAAAAAATATTTATATTTATTTTAGAAATATAACAATATTATATTTTTCATTTTTTTCACTAATTTTAATTGGTTATTTTGTTATAATTTATACTAGTTTTGAAAATGTTTTTTAGAAAAATTTAAATGCGATATTTTCCCATAGTAAATATATAAGAAAAAGGCCATATTTATTAAAATACTATTAAATTTTTTTATAAGAATCAATCGTAAATTGTAATTTAATAAAAGATTTTGGTAATATAATTTTATAAGATTAATACTAATAATATATTACTGAAAATGAAAATTATATCATTAGTACATATAAATATTAATTTCCATCTTAATATGACTCTTATATAAACTAATTTGATTAAATAATGTTCCAAAATGTATGCAAAGCTGAATATTAGTGTAATCTATAAGACTAAACTTTAAATAAAAGCTTATAAAGAATAATTTCTTAAATTTAAGTTAGTGGGGAATAAATAAAGACTTATATTTCTTAATATTAATAAATAAAAGAGAAGAAGAATAATAATAAATGTTAAATAGAAGGACTCAATAAATAAACTTTTATTGAAATTAATACAATTATGGAATATATTATTAAAGTGATAGATTAAATGAATTTGTTATATGATGAAAAAACAAAGAGATATTTAAATTAGAAAAATATAATAAATATTATAATTTTTGCAATTTTTGTATTTTTATTGGTAATTGTTTATGTTTTCATATGGATACCTTATATAGGAAAGCTTATTAATAGAATATGGATGACTAAAGGGGTACTTAATATGATTCCAATTGATATTATTTTAAAACATGATTAGTTAAGGTAAACTTTTGTATAGGCTGGGAAAAATTTCGCAAGCGGAAAATGAAAAATGTATTAATTTATTGTTTATTATTTTTTGTAAATAATAATATAATAAATAAATGTATGCATATATATATATATATATATTAATATATATAAAAATTATTATTAAATATATTTTTATTAATATTATTTCTTAATAATTTTAAATTTTTTATTGTTGTAATAAAATAATTATATATATATATATTTTTTTTTTTTTCATTTTTTTTCTTGTTTATTTAAAATTGCCTTTTCGTCATTTGAAAGAAGCTTTTTCCATTCTTCATTAACATTTATTTAATTTTTTAAAGATTCTTTCTTTTAAAATAATTAATAATTAAATTTAATAAAAATAAATATATTTTTTAATTTACTTATGATTTTATTTCTTTTTTATTTTTATTTAATTTTTATTATTATATATCTAAACTATCCTTAAACTAACTAATACATATCTTTGTTTAATCTCTTAATTAATCAATTTTGTTAATTAATTCATTATTAACTATTCCAGATAATATATTATCTATTCAAAATATATAAAATATAAAAAAATAAGATTTGAATATAAAAATATAAATATATATTAAATTTATATAATAAATTATATACATAATTGCATATAATATAATTTTAATATATTTAACAAATTTATATATCTAATAATCTTTTAATTTAATTATCATTAATTAAATAATTAAGCAAAAAAATAATAAATATATTCTAAAAAAATAATATAAATATATATATATATATATAGAATCCTTAAACAAAACTACCTTTTTCTCCTTTACAATAAACTTAATCTAATGTGTTTAGCAAATTTTCTGTTTTTTTAAAATTTTCTTATATTATAGTTTATTTCTATTAAAGAATTTTTCTTTTTTTCCTCTCCTAAGCTAAAAGTATAGTAACTTTTCCTAATAAAAATTAATTTTAATTATTTCTTTATTTTTTTTATTCAATTTCTATATTTAACATATCAATTTGCTATATTAATTCCTTATCTAGATTAATTATTTTTTCAGAATATTTTTATTAATTTTCTACAGATTCTTTGTTTTGTTTTTTTAGATTTTTGTATACAATTTCCAAATCACTTATTCTTTTTTTTTACTCGAAAATATATTTTTCAGCTTCATTAAACTCCAAATTAATTAATGAAATATTTGTAGCCTATTTATTTTTCTTTATAAGTTCTTTAAAAGCTTCATATTAATTTTTTTCTTTGCACTTCAAACCCCATATTTCGTCCTCAAAAGCATCCACCTCAGTTAATATATATATATTATTATCCCCTATGCTTTCTAAAGTCCTACCTCCTAATAATATTATTTCCCCCTAAACTTCACTCTAATTAGATGCAATAGAGATCGAATACCTAGGAGCTGGAACATATCCACCTGCATTTGGACGAGACCAATAGCCTTCATTTAAATTTAAAATATAAAAATCATTCAAATATGTAGCTGTTAAGCTTTTTATAGCATCTTCAGGACAACTTATTCCTCCAAAAAGACACACTACATTTTCTTTTATTGGAAGCATTTTCTATATATATAAATATTATTCATTTTTCTATTATTTATATATATAATTTACGTGCAATGCTCTAGGATTAGGTTTTTACCCTCTAGTTTCATATAATGATACTTTTCGAGTTTCTACATTTATTATTATGGAAGTATCTGTACATTACTTTTTTTAATTAAAACCTCCAAATACAAATATTTGAGTATCTGAAATTTTAATTGCACTGTGAGCTTTAGTGGGAAAAAAAAATTAATTATCCTTTTTTTTTTATAGTTTTTTTTTTTTAATATTATATTTTTTACAATTAAATCATTTTTTCCCATTATAAACCAGAAAGTTCATTTGTACTACTTTCCCATTAAACATTATCTAAAGAAAAACTCCAAATTTAACTAGAAAGGAGATTCTCTGGCATGGAAGCGCCTCCTATTACATATTTTTATCGCCCATATTAATTAATTAGGAATATATTTTAGGAGAAGGTCCATTTAACCAAAAAAATCTTTTCCAAACTAAAGTTTCACAATTTAATGCGTACATATCGTTTAGTATTGTTTTTTCAGCTGATAAACCTCCATATACAAACAAATTAGGAGACTCATACCAACTATGGTGATGTATTCGTTTTAAAGGCGTTTTACCAGAACATTATTCTTTTTTCCATTATTGTGTTTCTAGTTTTTATTTTTTTAAAATGATAAATTAGTTTTTATTTTTTTAAAATGATAAATAAATAAATACATGGGTCGAAATAATATATAGTGTCGTTTTATGTTATTGGATTCGGTAAATAATCATTTTCAGATTAAGTTAAAGATTATAGTTGGTTTAAACTTGTTTTTGAATTTATAGACTGTATTTATTCTATTTTTTATTTTATTATGTAATTTATTTATTGATTTTTATTTTATTTTTAAAAAATTAAAAAAACTGTCTATCAACTTGTCATCTTTCCTAATATCTATTTATTTTATTCCACCAAAATATATATATTTGTTTTTATCGATTTAATAATCTAATGAAACTCCTTCTTCTATTGCTGGGAAATCTTCTTTGTTTTTGAAATCTTGCTTTTTCCAAAATAAATTATTCATTTTTTCTTTTTATTTAAAAAAAAATAACGTATTATTACAATATTAATAGAAAAATTAAATACAAAAAAAAAATTAAATTAAAATAAAATAAAAAAAAAAAAATTTCTTTTATTTTTTATTTAAAAAAATAATAATATTTTATATTACAATCAAAATAATGCTAAAAAAAATATTCAATAGATATTATTATTCATCATAAAAAATAAGTAAACACTTAAAAAAATAACACTAAAATAAAAACCAAAAATAAAAGCCAATGTATTAAGATTGCAATTCGATCACAAAGGTTATTTTATAAATTTACCAGGTCGTTTATTTCCCATAGACTAAAATAAATTAATCCAAGAACTTTAGTTTGAATTCGTCCATTATTACTAATATGGAATAATAAAATTTTAATCGAAAGAAGGCCATAATTATTCTGTAAATACTCCTCTAAGTGTAATTTTATAAGATGATTTTATTTTAAATATTGAAAATGAGTCTTATATAATTGTAAATACTAATAATTAATATATATAAAATATTAATGTAAACCCAAGCATTAATATGAAATACGATTAATAAGCTTTAAATGATATATTGATAATCACGGGAAATAATATTTATTAAATATAGGTTTTAACAGATTTAATAGGGAGATTGTAAAATTTAATTAATAAAAGCTAAAAAATTAATAAAAGTTATATTTAGTTATGTACTCTTAATGTTATTAATTAGATTTGTATAGAAAATAAAAATTAATTGAATTTTCTTAATTAAACTATTTAAATTGTTGAAAAAAAAAAAAATTATGTTTTAAAATTATAAAGTGAGAATAATCTCATGAAAGTTTCAAAAAAATAAAATCGATTTATAAAAACTTTCTTTGCATTTATTACTTTATAAGTCTTTTTATTTTAATATGCTACTTATGTGCAATTTAGTTGGGATATAATAGAACCGGTTACTTGTATGGCTGGTTTGGCAGATCTAATTACTTCTTATACATTTTGGCTGATATTTGGAAAAAAATTTAGCTTTTAAGCTCTTTATGATTTTTAGTAGTAGCAATAAAATGATGATTTGTTAGAAATTTAAGATATTCTATTGTATTTGAATAAAAAAAGAATATTCTTTACAAGTTCTTTGGAAAAAGTTTTATTACTATAAAACTCAGATTAAAATATTCTATGAAGTTTTTTGTTTATTTCATATAAAAAAATAAATATTTAATAATTTTTTTTAAATTTTTTAATTTAAAAAAATATATAACAATTATCATTTATATTTTATTCATTAATTTTTTATATAATTTATAATATTATTTTATACGAATGTATAATCTAAGATCTACTATAATATATCATTAAATCCTTTCATGTTTCTTACACTCGAACAATAATTTAAAAATGAAATAATATTTTAAATCAAAATTAAATCTATATAAAACACTATTAAATAACAAACAGTCCATTTATAATCTTCTTTTTAAGTAATAATACTACATTTTTTTATAATAAAAAAAATAAAAAATATCAAAAAAATCACTAAAAAAAACAAATTTGGAATAATATATCTAAAACGCTATAAAATATTATATTTTTCAATAAATTTTTTCATATATGATTTAACCAAAATACAACACAAAATCATAACTGTCATTATAAAATATCCAAAAAATAAAGAATAAAAGCAAATTAGCATAAATAAGCATTATTTAAAATACATAAGTAATGCCTAAGTACTGAATTACGTGAATTGTCTTACAAAATATACATTTCAATAAATTCATTCGCAATAAGTGTAAAATATATTTTCTAATCATATTTATAATTATCAGGATTCATATTAACTGCAGATTTATTTTTTATTTCATTTTGAGAATTATCAACTGAAATAGCAGTTGCACTTTTTTGAAGGCTTTATTTAGCTTGTTTGCCAACTATATAATTATGAGGACTAAAACTATTAGTATAGCTTTAAATGATTAAATTACTTTTTTTTCTTGGATTTACATCTATTATATTATTATTTTTTGTGTCTAAGCCTATTATTTATTAGCTTATTTAATTTCCTTTTTGAATAGTTGATTTAAGCATTTAAATTAGATTTTCTTTCTGTTATATCACTATATTATCAATCTGGTCAAACTTTTCTACGTGTTAATTTTCAGATTTTGTTATTTTCGGTTTACATTCTGCTTCTTTGAAATTATTTTCTTTTTTATTTCTAAAATATAACCTGTTATCTAAAACGTGGCAAATTATGCATGCAATTATTGTATATATAGTAATCACTAGATATGCTTTAAACATCAACTTACTAGTTAAATGTGCTTCTTATTTTTTTTATATTTCTTATGTTTCTTATAATTAACCTTCACATTTGCCATTATTAAAAACAAGTCCCTTTTTACACTCCAAACATTTATTATCGCCTGCTTATGTGCATTTTTCGCATGAAATATGGCAAGGGTCACATCTATTAGTCTTCATATTTTTAAATTTAGTTTAAGAACATTCAGTTTTACATTGGTTTTCATCTAAGTAAGTATTCCCAAAGCACAACATTTCATTACTACAGAGTCCATTATATAAATAGAATCCCTAAAAACATTCTAAACATTCCGTATATTATTTGCAGTTTAAACAATTAGAACCACAAGGTTAACAAATTCCCTAAGAATCTGGGAAATAAGATTCATCACATTCTTATTTACATTATTGATTTTTGGTTAATAAGTAATTCTATTTACAAGATAGACACATGTCCTTTTTTATGCATGTTTTACAAGTTAAGCCACATAATTCACATTTTAATGTACTTCTTTTAAAATATTTTCCTCCTTCACACGTATCACATGTATTAGAATTAGAACAAGTAAGGCAGGTAGGATCGCATTATTAACAAATTTTATTTGAATCCGAAAATTATTATATATCGCATTTATCGGCACATTTCTTAGTCTATAAAAGAACTTAAGGATTATTACATGTAATACACTAATTGCCTAGTATTCCATCTTCGCAGGTTCTGCAATTATTATCACATATTTCACAAAAACCACTTCTTGTGTTTTTGTAATGTCCCACACCGCATGTATTACATGAAATAGCATTTGAGCAAGTAAGACAAGTCACATTACATGATTAACATGTCCTAAAAGCATCTACATACTAATTCTATTAGCATGCAGAAACGCATTTATGGTCTTAAGTCATAAAATAATTAGGAAAGCATTCTGTACATTATTTAGAAGGATTATCAACGCAAGTTTTGCAGTTATCAGAGCAAGGCGAACAATAATTAGTTGTAGAATCTAAATACATACCATCATCACATGTGGAACATGAATTTCCATTAATACATGATAAGCATGATATATTACAGGGTTAACATTTTTTCGTAAGATCCGGATATTGTTTCGGCAAACAGGAATTTTGGCAAGTTTGATTTGTTTATAAATATTAAGGGTCATTACAAGAAAGGCAGGCAGTTTTAGAAACATTACAAGTTTTGCAATTTGAATCACACAATTCACATAAACCACTTTCTGAATTTATAAATGATCCAGAACTACAAGTACTACAGGAAATCCCATCTATACATGTAGCACACGTACTGTTACATGCTTTACAGATATTAGAAGAATTCAGATATTAGTTTGAATAGCATTCCGTGACACATTTTTTTTCCAGTTATTGGTAATATAAAGGAGATGAACAGGAAAGGCATTTAGTTTTGTCAGTACCATTTTCACATGTAGCGCATGAGGTATCACATGCTTCACACAATAAAGTATTCGTATTTAAAAATTTTCCATCTGCACAAGTTTTACAAATCATCTCATCAGTACATGTAAGACATAAAATATTGCAATCACTACATTTAGGTATAGTAATATCAGTAGTATCTATATATTAATTACTATTACAAGCATCTACACATGTCTTGTCTTTTGTTTATAAAAAGTAAGGTGAATCACAAGAAGTACTATATATCTATAATATCATTTTCGTAAGTTTTACAATTAATATTACATTAATCCCTAACAGTTATATGAAAACCTTAATCACATTTAGTGCAAGTAGTTTAATTAATACATTATATACATCCTTTCATACATGGAGTGCATATTCTATCGTTAATATTTTTCTTAAAAGTACCTTATGGACAATCTACACATATGTCATTTACAAAAACCTCATCACTTCCACATTAAATACATTTTAGATACTATTCATAAATTCAGTATCTTTACAA